>NC_061511.1:269155898-269176851 GCF_022539505.1 Lolium rigidum
ATCGATTGCTATATTTGTGCTAGAGCTTTTATTTCGAAAACATGAAACAATTTTGTCAACGGTAGTAATAAAGCATATGAGTTATGTACATTATATCTTACAAGTTGCAAGCCTCATGCATAGTATAATAATAGTGTCCGCACCTTGTCCTAATTAGCTTGGACTACCGGATCTTTGCAATGCACATGTTTTAACCAAGTGTCACAATGGGGTACCTCCATGCCGCCTGTACAAAGGTCTAAGGAGAAAGCTCGCATTTTGGATTTCTCGCTTTTGATTATTCTCAACTTAGACATCCATACCGGGACAACATGGACAACAGATAATGGACTCCTCTTTAATGCATAAGCATGTGGCAACAATTATTATTCTCATATGAGATTGAGGATATATGTCCAAAACTGAAACTTCCACCATGAATCATGGTTTTAGTTAGCGGCCCAATGTTCTTCTCTAACAATATGCATGCTCCAACCATAAAGGTGGTAGATCTCTCTTACTTCGGACAAGACGGACATGCATAGCAACTCACATGATATTCAACAAAGAATAGTTGATGGCGTCCCCAGAAGCATGGTTATCGCACAACAAGCAACTTAATAAGAGATAAAGTGCATAAGTACATATTCAATACCACAATAGTTTTTAAGCTATTTGTCCCATGAGCTATATATTCCAAAGGTGAATGATGGAATTTTAAAGGTAGCACTCAAGCAATTTACTTTGGAATGGCGGATAAATACCATGTAGTAGGTAGGTATGGTGGACACAAATGGCATAGTGGTTGGCTCAAGTATTTGGGATGCATGAGAAGTATTCCCTCTCGATACAAGGTTTAGGCTAGCAAGGTTATTTGAAACAAACACAAGGATGAACGGTACAGCAAAACTCACATAAAAGACATATGGTAAACATTATAGGACTCCATACCGTCTTCCTTGTTGTTCAAAACTCAATACTAGATGTTATCTAGACTCTAGAGAAAACAAATATGCAAACCAAATTAGCAAGCTCTAAGTATTTCTTCATTAATGGGTGCAAAGTATATGATGCAAGAGCTTAAACATGAGCACAACAATTGCCAAGTATCAAATTATCCAAGACATTTTAGAGTTACTACATGTAGCATTTTCCAATTCCAACCATATAACAATTTAACGAAGAAGAAACTTCGCCATGAATACTATGAGTAGAGCCTAAGGACATATTTGTCCATATGCTACGGCGGAGCGTGTCTCTATCCCATAAAGTGAATGCTAGGATCCATTTTATTCAAACAAAACAAAAACAAAAACAAACCGACGCTCCAAGCAAAGTACATAAGATGTGACGGAATAAAAATATAGTTTCAGGGGAGGAACCTGATAATGTTGTCGATGAAGAAGGGGATGCCTTGGGCATCCCCAAGCTTAGACGCTTGAGTCTTCTTAGAATATGCAGGGGTGAACCACCGGGGCGTCCCCAAGCTTAGAGCTTTCACTCTCCTTGATCATATTGCATCATACTCCTCTCTTGATCCTTGAAAACTTCCTCCACACCAAACTCGAAACAACTCAATAGAGGGTTAGTGCATAATAAAAATTCACATGTTCAGAGGTGACACAATCATTCTTAACACTTCTGGACATTGCATAAAGCTACTTGGACATTAATGGATCAAAGAAATTCATCCAACATAGCAAAAGAGGCAATGCGAAATAAAAGACAGAATCTGTCAAAACAGAACGAGTCCAGTAAAGATGGATTTTATTAGGCCACCAGACTTGCTCAAACGAAAATGCTCAAATTGAATGAAAGTTGCGTACATATCTGAGGATCATGCTCGTAAATTGGCTTAATTTTCTGAGTTACCTACGAGGAGATAGATCCAGATTCGTGACGGCAAAGAAATGCGGAACTGCGCGAGTAATCCAAATCTAGTACTTACTTTTCTATCAAAGACTTTACTTGGCACAACAAAACAAAAAACTAAGATAAGGAGAGGTTGCTACAGTAGTAAAAAACTTCCAATACTCAAATATAAAACAAAAATATCTGTAGTAAAAACATGGGTTGTCTCCCATAAGCGCTTTTCTTTAACGCCTTTCGACTAGGCGCGAAAAGTGTAACTCAAGTAACATCAAGAGATGAAGCATCAACATCATAAGCTCCCCATATCTGTAGTGGTACTAAGGGTTTTGTCAATTTTAGGCCTATAATAATATTTCTTTGGTTTAGGCACTTTAGAGACATACATAAACTTTTGCTCCTTTCCCACATAAACTTTCTCTTTAAAGCCGTAAAGATGAAAAGGTTGAACCCAAGGTTCCCATAGCTTTTTCAAGTTTGCCAATCCTATTAATTTGATTATCATGGTCAACACAAGTTCCTAGGACACTAATCCTTTCATCAATTCCTCCTAAGGATTTATCAAGTTTATCAGTTTTATCAAGTAACATCTCCAACTTAGTTTCAACACTAAAATTTTTCTCTATGGTTTCCAATTTTTTCATAACATCCTCAAGGGAGGTTTCAATTTTAATTTCATTAACAGGTGGTGTTCCAAATAAACTCTCAATAATGCAACTAGCTTCTAGAGCGGGAGCACCTAGAAAGTTACCTCCCGCGAGACAATCAAGAACATATCTATTCCAGCTAGAGATACCAACATAAAAATTCCTGAGTAGGATATTGGTGGAGTGTTTCTTAGTGCACATATTATGGGCATCACTAATTCTATACCAAGCATCTTTTAAACATTCTCCCCCTTGTTGCTTAAATGAACGAACTTCAACTTCAGGATTACTCATTTTAGCAGTAGTAAATAAAGCAAGCTAGATAAAGTAAATGCAAGTAAACTAATTTTTTGTGTGTTTTTGATATAGCAAACAAAGTAGTAAATAAAGTAAAGCTAGCAACTAATTTTTTTGTGTTTTGATATAAGTGCAGCAAACAAAGTAGTAAATAAAATAAAGCAAGACAAAAACAAAGTAAAGAGATTGAGAAGTGGAGACTCCCCTTGCGGCGTGTCTTGATCTCCCCGGCAACGGCGCCGAGAAAAAGAGCTTGATGGCGTGTATTTCACACGTTCGTTGGGCAACCCCAAGAGGAAGGTATGATGCGCACGAGCAGCAAGTTTTCCCTCGAGAAAGAAACCAAGGTTTATCGAACCGGGAGGAGCCAAGAAGCACGTTGAAGGTTGATGGCGGCGGGATGTAGTGCGGCGCAACACCGGGGATTCCAGCGCCAACGTGGAACCTGCACAACACAACCAAAGTACTTTGCCCCAACGAAACGGTGAGGTTGTCAATCTCACCGGCTTGCTGTAACAAAGGATTAACCGTATTGTGTGGAAGATGATTGTTTGCGAGAGAAAATAGTAAAAACAAGTATTGCAGCAGATTTGTATTTCGAGTATTAAAGAATGGACCGGGGTCCACGGTTCACTAGAGGTGTCTCTCCCATAAGATAAAAGCATGTTGGGTGAACAAATTACGGTCGGGCAATTGACAAATAGAGAGGGCATAACAATGCACATACATGACATGATAAGTATAGTGAGATTTAATTGGGCATTACGACAAAGTACATAGACCGCCATCCAACTGCATCTATGCCTAAAAAGTCCACCTTCGAGGTTATCATCCGAACCCCCTCCGGTATTAAGTTGCAAAGCAACGGACAATTGCATTAAGTATGGTGCGTAATGTAATCAACAACTACATCCTCGGACATAGCGCCAATGTTTTATCCCTAGTGGCAACGACACAACACAACCTTAGAACTTTCGTCACTCGTCCCGGTGTCAATGCGAGGCATGAACCCACTATCGAGCATAAATACTCCCTCTTGGAGTTAAAAGCAAAAACTTGGCCGAGCCTCTACTAGTAACGGAGAGCATGCAAGATCATAAACAACACATATGTAATAACTTGATAATTAACATGACATGGTATTCTCTATCCATCGGATCCCGACAAACACAACATATAGAATTACGAGATAGATGATCTTGATCATGTTAGGCAGCTCACAAGATCCGACAATGAAGCTCAATGAGGAGAAGACAACCATCTAGCTACTGCTATGGACCCATAGTCCAGGGGTGAACTACTCACTCATCACTCCGGAGGCGACCATGGTGGTGTAGAGTCCTCCGGGAGATGAATCCCCTCTCCGGCCGTTGCCGGAGGAGATCTCCAGAATCCCCCGAGATGGGATCGGCGGCGGCGGCGTCTCAGTAAGGTTTTCCGTATCGTGGTTTTTCGCCTCGGGGGTTTCGCGACGAAGGCTTTAAGTAGGCGGAAGGGCGAGTCGGGGGCCACGACGAGGGCCCACACCACGGGCGGCGCGGGCCCCCCTTGGCCGCGCCGCCATGTGGCGTCGCCACCTCGTGGCCCCACTTCGTATGCTCTTCGGTCTTCTGGAAGGTTCATGGCAAAATAGGCCCACGGGTCTTCGTTTCGTCCAATTCGAGAATATTTCGTTACTAGGATTTCGAAACCAAAAACGGCAAAAAACGAGAGCTGGCACTTCGGCATCTTGTTAATAGGTTAGTTCCAGAAAATGGACGAATATGACATAAAGTGTGCATAAAACATGTAGGTATCATCAATAATATGGCATAGAACATAAGAAATTATCGATACGTCGGAGACGTATCAGCGTGCCAGAATGTGTTGCGGTCAGAAACCCACCGGCGGGCAGCGACGGGCAACACCGTAGAGCCGGGAATCTCCCAGGACTGCGGCTGGCCCTGGTCCCTCCGAGCGACGGCCCGCAAAGCCTCGGCACGCACGTCCGATGCTGATGCAAGGGCGTGCCACCTGACCTATACCTGGTCAGGAAGGTATTGGATGATGCCTCGCTTAGTTTCCTGTATGGCATACACGTAAACATTAAATACGAGCCTCGATCTGCTCTCAGGTTATCCTGTGAATCGGCTCAAGGAGCCGATCCACCCATGATGCGTACGAGGTGTACGATCAGATGGTGGTCCTGCTTGATCAAAACAAAGCTAAAACGACCTACTACGATTTGGGGTTTTCACGCATAATCGGAACATCCTACTCGTGATTGAGCACGGCGGCCACGCGAGGTGATCGTAAACCGACCCTAGACAAGGCCTAAAAACCAACACGAGGTTGATCCTCGGAACATCCTGTCTAGGGCTAGCAAACTACACCCTACGCGCCACTGGATCCTTCAACCCGTTTGTAAGGCCTAACGATGCAGATATTAAACTAATCCTTGAAGAACAAGGAGCAATCATAACGGATCGGTCTACTAAATAATGATCAAGCGGGGTGCCGCCCTTACACCCAAGATAGGTGTAAGGGCGGCTAGATGTCTAGGGGTCGCACGACGATAGCATATGATACGAAGAACAATGCTAACCCTAAAACATCTATGATAACTACGTTGCTCGCCATCAAAAAGGCTTCGATGCGAGCAACGCATGAACGACGAATAAACGTGTGCTGCCTAGATCGCAAGATGCGATCTAGGCGACATGATGCTTACCGGAAGAAACCCTCGAGACGGGGAGTTGGCGATGCCCCTAGATTGGTTTGTGGTGAACGTGATTGTTGTTTATTTCATGAACCCTAGATACATATTTATAGTCCAAGGGACTTTCTAATTCAGGCATGCACCTAACCGTGCACGGGTTAAACTCTAACTTCTAAACTCAGATGCGATCTATTATAATACAAATACACGGGCAATCTAGCCCAAACTCTTCGTGTAAGGCCGCTTCAAAGATGCTTCACATGTAATCTTCTAAGCCCATCTCACTTACGGCCCATCTCCTGGTTTGGCCAAAATCTGGTGATAACACCGTGGAGGAGGAATAGAGTACTTTAATAACATCACTAGAGTAGCACATAGATGATATTCAACTAGATCACATAAAGAGAGAGATGAACCACATAGCTACAGCGGAGCCCTCAGCCCCGGGGGTGAATTACTCCCTCCTCATCATGGAGACAGCGATGGCGGTGAAGATGGCGGTGGAGACGGCGGTGGAGATGACTCGGGGGCAATTCCCCGTCCCGACGAGGTGCCGGAACGGAGACTTCGTCCCCGAATTGGAGTTTCGCGATGGCGGCGGCTCTGGATGGTTTTATCTGGTTTCGTCGAACTGGGTCGAGGTTTTAGGTCAGGGACGACTAAATAGGCGAAGAGGCAGAGTCGGAGGGGCCACAGGGGACCCACACACTTGGGGGGCGCCCCCCTGGGCCGCGCCGCCCTATGGGGTGGGGCCCCACAGCTCCCCTCGGCCTTTCTCCGGTGCTCCGGAAGCTTCCGGGAATTATAAGATCTTCGGTGTTGATTTCGTCCGATTCGAAAATATTTCCTTACTAGGATTTACGAAACCAAAAACAGCGAGAAACATGCAGCGGCCTTTCGGCATCTCGTCAATAGGTTAGTTCCGGAAAACGCATAAAAACGATATAAAGTGTGAACAAAACATGTAGGTATTGTCATAAAACAAGCATGGAACATCAGAAATTATAGATACGTTGGAGACGTATCAAGGAGCTACTCGCTCCCTTGGAGTTCACCCGGCTTCACCAAGTCTCGGCTCGCGCCCACTCCCAGTCGTAGTAGGGACCTAGGTGTAGGGCCGAGCGCACTCTGACCATCATTTCTAGGCGCGTGCCAGACCCTACTCCTCAGCCTTTCCCCCGTGGCGACGCTGAAGAGGTGGGGGCTGTCATGCCTAAGCTAGAAGGGAAGGCTAGGGTGAGCGCCCAGCCGCGGGGCCCTTGGGGGCTGGAGCCCCAAGACCCGCGGATCTAGACCATGCATCGGTTGGGTCGTCCACAGACCCTCGCATTGTTGCGCGGAAGACCGCCGCGACAACTCTGCCGTGGCCAACGAAGCTCCTATGAAGTGTTTGCTAAGATATTCCGTGAGAGTCTCATCAGCAAGTCAGGAGACTCAAGTGAATGCCGAGCTTATCATCTGAATTTCATGTACTACCGTCGTCCTGAAAAATGTTAGGACAATTGATGGTTGTGACTTCCTATACTGAGACGCTCTGTTCGAAACTGTATGACTCCAAACTTTGCTCAGTATGTTCAGCAACTCATCAATGCAGTTGTGCCAACGCCTAACAACAAGAAAGATCAACTGAAAAGGATGGCACCGTTCAAGATTTTTCAACCGGGAAACTTTGTGGACATTCCTGAGATGATGCCTTCTGAGCAATGGTCCAAGGAAAGGCATGACCCTGCTGCTAGCTCTAGCTCCTCTATGCGTCCCAAGAGGGGTGCCTCTCGCTTTCTAGCTAGTCTATGGAAAATGTGCAATAATACCAATGATGTGGCTCATCAAAGTCTCGCCTTGAACTAAGAGACTAGAAGGCGCCAAAATGAATTTATGGCTGCAAAAACCCGTCTGTTCCTCCAGCTGGTCCTGAACTAGAGCCTGTGGTTGCTCCTACTTGGGCGATGCCTCCTCTTGAGGATGCCATGTTCCAGAACTTCGATCTTTCCCTGTTTGCTCATGGTGGTGTTCCTCCTCCTAGAACTAGGTTTGGTCCTGCTCCTCATTCTGCTGGGTCTGGAAATGGTGAAGACAATGACGATTATGATGAAGATGATGATAAGGATGGAGATGAAGACTCTCCTCCTATCGGGATAGAGTTCTACTGATGGGAACGGTATCATCCCTACTGTTTTCTTCGCCTTTTTGGTGTTCCAATGCCAAAGGGGGAGAAGAGAGTAGAGTCTAGGATCACGGGTTCTCGGTTGTTGATTGACAAGCCATTGCTACTTCATTTGCTTCTTATTTGGCTTGTGTTATTTGCTTGCTTTTATTTCCAGAACCATTTGCTATCATGAATAATTCGTGTATGGACAAGTTATTGTACGCTTAATCTCTATGCTAGGATGATTATGCTTTATGCTTATATTTTGATATATACTTGTCTATACCATGCTTGTTTCCTAAAGATATTGGGGGAGCTTCTCATATTCTACAAATGGTGCACTTTGCATTCAAACGCAAATTCTCCAAGTGCACACATTATGGGGAAGTTGTATCAATATCTTATATAGATTCAAGGTTTGAGCTTATCATAATAAGTATATGTGACTCTAGCTCGGTTTGTCATTGTTTACCAAAAAGGGGGAGATTGTAAGGGTATTTAACCCTTATCGGTTATTTTGGTAACAATGACACCGATGCTAGAGTATTCGGACTAATACATTCCTATAAGATTATTCTTAGGTATTAGCCAAATAGGCATAATGGTGTATCAATGGAACAAGAAGGTAAAGGAAGACCCCCCACTTCGACAAAAAAGAAGAACAACGTTTCTGCCAAAGGCCAGTCTGTGATCCGGTTGGACCGGCCGTTGGACCGGCTGACCCGGCGCACGATCCGGTTGGACCGGCCGTGGGACTGGCTGGCCCAGAGCAAACCGGCCCTGGCGTCGGTGCCACCAGGCACAGTCCAGGGGCATCTTCACCTCCAACCAGATGTGGCCCGGCGCACAGTCCGGTTGGACAGGCTGGCCCGGAGCAAACCGGCCCTAGCGCCGATGTTAACCGGGGACAGTCCAGGGACATCTTCACCTCCGTCCGGATCTGGCCCGGTGCACGGTCCGGTTTGGACCGGATGGTCCGGCCTCTGGCTCAGCCGAACCAGCCTCTAGACCGGATGGCCCGGCCCTAGGTTCGGTTAACCGGCCTCCTCAACTGTTTGTTGAGTTGGACAAGTCACAACGGCTGGATTTTGTGGACCATATAAATACCCCTTCACCTAGCTCAGAACACTTAGGCACTACACTACAAAATGTTCTTGAGCTCTCTCTCTCTCATACTCCATTGATAGAAACACCAAAAGCCTTAGATCTCCCTCCTCGACCCAAACTCGAATACCTCCTGGGAAAATATAGAGGAGGTCTTGATCTATAGTTCCACCGAGCCAAATCTTGTTCCCCCTTGTATTCATCGAGATACTTGCTCTCTAGGGTTCCTTGGGAACCCTAGGTGGGCAAGAGTAGTCCAGAAGCATTCGGGCTGTGGATTTGCTCCTGACAAGATTGTGAAGGTTTGGAGGCTGTCTCAAAGTCTACCACAAGTGAGTGAGCTATTCCTTTGTGGGATAGGCTCCGGAGAAAAAGGTGAGCCTTCGTGGCGTTGAGGAATCCTTCGTGGGACCCCCAGCCTCCAAACGTGACGTACCTTCTTGCAAAGGAAGGGAACGCGAGAATAAACCTTCGTCTCCACGTGCTATCGGTTATTCCTAACCGATCTCTTACTTGTGCTATAAACTGCCTATGAGAGCCTTTGTGCTCGAGTTAGTTGTATCATCATATAGGGTGCTTCACTTAGTTTGCATTAGGTTCATCTTTATATTCCACTGAGTCTAATATTGCAAAGAAAGAATTAAAATCTGTAGAAACCTATTCACCCCCTCTAGGTTTACCATCTCTGAACTTTCAACACGCCTCTGACACCACTATAGGGATTAGTAGCATAGAAAACAAAAAGTTTCCTACCGCAAGAATGAATAACAAGCCACGATCTAATCTAGTAGATGGTAGCAATGAGGTGAAGATCATCATACCCTTGAAGATCGCTAAGCGTTAACGAGATAGATCTCGTGGTTGAGGTAGTCGATCACTTGCCGCTTGCAAAAGGGCGTAGAAGATCTTGATGGTGCTACAGTCGGGCAGCACCTCCGCACTCGATCACATGTACGGTGTTGATGAAGACGTCCTTCTCCCCGTTCCAGTGGGCAGCGGAAGTAGTAGATCCTCCTCGCGGTGGTGGTGGAGATCTCCGGCAGCGCTTCGCCGTAAGTGCTACGGGAGAATTAGGAGGAGGGAGTAGCTAGGATTGGGAGAGGGGGGAGCACTTGGGCGCCGGCCTTGGGAGCCCTGGGTGGTGCGGCTGGCTTGGGTGGCCGGCCCCCTCCCCTCTCCCTCTCTTTATATATGTGAAACCCCTAGGGTTTGCCCCAAAACCAATCTGAAGTCCAACTCCAAAAACTGACATAATAGGGAATCCTAGAAGGAGTGGGATTGCTCCCCTTCCTTGTTGCTTGGCCGGCCAAGTTGGTGGAGTCCACCATGGACTCCACCTTCCCTTGGTTGGCCGGCTAGGGTTGGTGGAGTCCATCCAGGACTCAACCTTCCATGGTGATTTATTTCGGATGCTTCTAGAACCTTCTAGTACCTTCCATAAATGCACCGGATCATTTCCAAACTTGGAATATGACTTCCAATATATGAATCTTATTCTCCGGACCATTTCAGAACTCCTCGTGATGTCCTGGATCCCATCCGAGACTCCGAACAATATTCGAACTCCATTCCATATTCATATCTACTTAACAACATCAAAATTTTAAGTGTGTCACCCTACGGTTCGCGAACTATGTGGACATGATAGAGACAGTTCTCCGATCAATAACTAATAGTGGGACCTGGAGATCCATAATAGCCCCACATATCCAACGATAACTTCGTGATCGAAAGAATCATTCACATAAAATAATGATTCTCTTTGTCGTGTGATACTTTACTTATCCGAGGTTTTGATCGTCGGTATCTCTATACCTAGTTCAACCTCGTCTCGATAAGTACTCTTTACTCGTCCCGTGATATGACATCCCTTGTGACAGTCACACGCTCAAGATAATTGGATGGCATTTCGACGAGAGAGCCCAGAGTATATCTATCCGTCATTTGGATGGACAAATCTCACTATTGATCCATGTGCTTCAACCTATACTTTCCTAATACTTAATGCCACTTTTATAACTACCCATTTACGAAGTAGTGTTTGATGTCATCAAAGTATTCATCCGGTGTAGGTGATTAACATGATCTCATGGTCCAAGGAATAAGTTACTATGTAGCTAAAAGCTTGTAGCAGAACGAACTAAATGACTTGATCATATGCTATGCTTACTATGGGTGTATGTACATCACATCATTCACTTAATGATATGATCTTGTTATTAACAATGTCCAATGTTCATGATCATGAAACTATGATCATCTATTAATCAACAAGCTAGTTTAACAAGATGCTTACTAGGGACTCTTTTAAGTTTACAAAACACACAAGTATTATTGTTTTCGGATAATACTATTATAGCATGGGATGTAAACATTTATCATAAACACAAAGATATAAATAATAACTATTTTATTATTGCCTCTTGGGCATATCTCCAACAACTTCCTCCTTGGAGGTGTGCTGATGGTCCTGACCGTTCCTCCCCTCGGTGCTAGGGGAAACCTTATGCCTGCTTTGCCTGATTGGGTGGTGGCGCAATGATGTTGCTTCCTTCTTGGAGGTGATGCCTAGGCAGCGAGGGGTGTCCCATTCGGAGATGGTTGTGTTGTGTTGTTTGCTGGCTACTACTCAAGGTGTGAGTCTCTGGGCGCAATGCACATCATCGTCAACACTCTCTAGTCATCTCCTTCCCATGTTTGACGAGACCCTGCCATTCGCTCGCTGATTCTAGGTGCATGAGTAGTGGTAAGTTGGTATGGGGAAACTTCGGTGTTCGGCCGTGCTTTGGTAATTTTTGGCGTTGACTGTGGTGCGGTTTGGAGGCTTAGTGCCCCACCTCTTCGCCATTCTTGGCTAGAGGTTGGGTAAGGCGATCTTGTCGTTGTTGTTGTAGGAGTCCAGTGACGGAGCTCCCATTATTGCAAAGCCCGGTCTCTGCCACAACTAATTTCAACGATTTATACTAGTAATCCTAGCACTTCAGCAGAATTTTGGCTAGAACTTGCCCCAAAGCGTGGCTTGAATTTTCTTTCCCTCTAAGCTATCAGTCTCGCCATATCATAATTTTGGTTCGTCCTCCGCTACCGTACGTGTGTGTGTGTTGTAAGCCGAAATACAAGTGTGATGTTATAATTCCATGGTGTTCTTGTCAGCTTAATACAAAGACGGGTTTTTAAAAAGTAAAGAAAAACGGTGTGGGATAAGATAAGGTGGAAGACGACGGTACGGTGTGGACTGTGCATGGTCGGGGCGTGGACCGCTGATGAAGAAGGTGTGGTCGGGAGGATGAGGGGCGCCTTTCGCGCTGCAGTGCCTGGGATTCATGTCCGCGTGTCCAGACCAGTGTAGCACAGTGGTCCTGATCGGGAAACGAGTTATGCATGCGTACGCTGGCGCGTGCGGCGCCTGTCGACAGAACCATGCAGCTGATGCCCCGGCCCCGACTGTCACTGCTCCGATCCGAATCGTCGGTCGCCCAGCAAAATATCTCACCGATCACGGCGACGACGTATACGTACGTGGCACTTCGCTGTGGCTCGTTTCGCCCGGAATCTTGGAACGGGAGAAATCGGACAATGGGTTGGTAGGTATGGGTACTGTATAGCGTGCAACACGCTATTGCATTTTCCAAAGCTTGGACTACGCACAGTTGGACAGTCAAACGCGATCGACATCCGATTGAGTGCATGTGCATGCACGTGTATGCATGCAAGATTTTCCAACCACGTACCCCTACCTTTCCTGTGTTCACCACTAAACAAAAGGAGCTTTACACATGTAGGTTATCATGTCACAATCCCCGTGCCACCTGTACACATAACACGTTCATAAGAAAACAAATCGCCCTGCAGATTACAATTGGACATATGTGTTAGCAAAGCATGCTTGACAAATAACTGTGCATCGATTATGCCAGTCACATAACGCGCAAAACGATATAGCAGAAGGCAAAATCTTAACCACATTGACCATGTTATGATTAAGTCAATCAGGCCCATCAGGGTAATCATGGTGTAGGTGTTCCCTCCTGCCGAAATCATCGGTGTTACCGTTGTACCTTTGTAATAACTATATAAATATGTAATTGATGGGAGAACAACCACCCTTTTCCAAACGAAAACAAACAATATGCATCTATGTGCCTACATGATGGTTACTGTGTGGATCTTCCTTTCTCAATAAGAAAAAAAAAGGTTCTTCTCGATGAAAATCCAAATCTATTATATTCCTTACATCCCCTAAAATTAGTGATTCAATTTTTAGGTAAGGATGTATATAAACAATAAAATACATCTAGATGTATCCCCATATAGACAAAACCAAGTCACGTGTTTCTAGAACGGAGGTGGTAGAAGTTCACAAAAAATATAAAGCATCCCAAACGTAACAAAAATTACATCGAGACCTTTGAACCACCTAACGACCACTACCACCGCCAGAGCGAGCAACAGACGTGTCGTGGTCGCCACTCCCCTACTGCAACGGGTTTGTCGTTGTGTTGACGACAGATGAGAAGTGGCCGGACACTTGCCCCTAAATACGAGTGCCTTAGAGCGGAAGTCGCCGCATTGAACCTTTAAATTGATCCAAATATTCTAACATTACACCTATAACATGTGTAGACTGAACGAGATCCATCAAGTAATGGAAGTATCAACCAGACGAAACCCCGCCATCCCCAACACCAAGAACCTTACTACAACTCTCAACGTAGCTTCGAGTTCCTCACCCCCTCCCACTGCCGGAGCAGTAAGCATAGAAGGCGGGGGCCATCAATCCCAAGTCGAAGCGGCGGCTAGGACGAAAGCTTATGTCACGGCCTTTCTTCTTTCACGAAAACAGATCATTGACACGGTCGACATAGGCCTTTGACTGAATATTCACATATATATAATCCGGGTTTGCAGTGTTATGATAGGTATAGCTACCGATCGTTTTTCTTTTTGCGAGGATAGCTACTGATCGTTGTTCATTCATAATTAATCAATTCTCGACTGTTTCGATCTATGTAACATGTTATATCTGCTCCGAGATAGTTAATCAAGTAAGCAATTTTTTGAGGGATAATCACTAAGCAGTTTGATTTGCTCTGTGTATGATTTGTGTCAACGACATTAGCTGAGAGTTGACGCAACCCCTACGTGGTTAACTATAAACTGTTCTCTCTCCAATCATTTGTGCAAACATAACCAATGGATATGTTGATCGCGTAACAGGCTAGATAACCAATGGATTTGTTTCCCAAATAATTACTATCATTTGGTACACCTTCGTCACGCCACAACTCTAAAAGTTCTTCAACCAATGGCCTCAGGTACACATCAATGTCATTGCCGGGTTGCTTCGGGCCCTGGATGAGCACTGGCATCATAATGAACTTCCGCTTCATGCACAACCAAGGAGGAAGGTTATAGATACATAGAGTCACTGGCCAGGTGCTATGACTGGAGCTCTGCTCTCCGAAAGGATTAAACTTAGACCAAATCTTAAGTTCCTTGCGTCATCTGAAAATGACTTGAACTCTCTGTCGATTTTTCTCCACTGCGACCCGTCAGCGGGGTGTCTCAGCATCACATCTTTCTTACGGTCCTCTTTGTGCCATCGCAACAACTTGGCATGCTCTTTGTTCCGGAACAAACGTTTCAACCGTGGTATTATAGGAGCATACCACATCACCTTCGCAGGAACCCTCTTCCCGGGGGTGGACTCACCCTCAACATCGCCGTGGTCATCTCGCCCGATCTTATACCTCAATGCACTACATACTCGGGCATGCATTCAAATTCTCGTACTCCCGCGGTAGAGGATGCGATCATTGATGCATGCATGTATCTTCTCGCACCTCTAATCCTAGAGGACAGACAACCTTCTTTGCTTCGTACGTGCTAGAGGGCAACACGTTCTCCCCGGAAGCATCTTCTTTATTATTTTCAGCAACTTTTCAAATCCCTTGTCGAAGTACCATTCTCTCGCCTTCCACTCGCAAGCAATTCCAGCGTGGTACCCAGCTTTTTCCGACCATTTTCGCAATTTGGGTACAACAGTTTGTTGTGATCCTCTAACATTTTCTCCAACTTCAACCTCTCCTTTTCATTTCCGCGAGCTCATCTTCGCATCAAGAATGGCCCGACCCAAATCGTCATCCGGGTCATCAAAAATCGGCTCATCGAAAATGAGCTCTTCTTCAGCTTCGTCTTCCCCCATTCTACTACCACCGTCTTCAGTGAATAAGGGATAGTTGTCACTATCCTCTTCTTCTTTGTTGTCTTCCAATATAACCCCTCTTTCTCCGTGCTTGGTCCAACAATTATAGTTGGGCATGAAACCATTCTCCAGCAGGTGGACGTGAAGGGTCTTCGAGGTAGAGTAATCCTTCATATTCTTACAGGAACTACATGGACAATACATGAAACCATTCGACTGCCTGTTTGCCTCAGCCACGTTGAGAAAATAATGCATGCCAGTAATGAACTCGGGATGGCACCGGTCACCGTACATCCATTGTCGACTCATCCGCATTTTATATGTATATCAAAAATCATTAAGTACACAACATCATGGATATATGAGTGACCAACTTAATTAATATTCAAGTTCATCACATAAAACTAAGTTTTTTTTTATAAAAAGAAGAGGCTCACCGAGGTTGTACGGTGCCGGCTAGGGGACGACGCTAGCGATCGACGGCGGTGAGGACGGTGATGATACTAATTAAAACCTACAAAATATACCATAATTTCAGCTCAAATTGATTATAAAAAAAAGTAAAATCCCTAACTTAGGCATTTCATCAAACACCTTGCTAGCACTAGAAAAATAGTACGAGTTAAACTACCAAAGAAATGAGCTAAATTAGGAACGCCGGAAGAAAGGATGATATTGCGAACCCTTGGATAGATGGAGGTCGTTAATCTTGTTAAAATGGTGGAGAAAAATAAAGATTATTGGAGTGTGAGAGGTGGAGAAAAATTTAGAGTGTGAGGAAGAAGAGAAAAATGAGAGCCACAGCACGGGGCTCGGGCGATCTGGGCGATTTGATATGGCTGGGTACCCTTTGGTACCGGTTCGTGTTACGAACCGGTACCAAAGGTCCAGCCCGGGCCCCACCACGCGTCTGAATTTTGGCCGAAGACCTTTCGTACCGGTTCCTAACACGAACCGGTACGAAAGCCCCTCCCAAACCGGTACCAAAGCTCCTCGCCCACCTGAGCCCTCAAACCGGTACAAATGGCCCCATTGGTACCGGTTCGTAAGGGAACCGGTACCAATGGCTTAGATGGATGAGTGGTTTTCTACTAGTGACGGATGCAGCTCGCTGCAGGATTCGCAGTGCTGATTGAATCTGTGCACTGTGCGCGCAGAATCCTAATATGGCTCCACGCCTCCACCCATATCTTTGATTATTTAGTCGGCTTAACTGAAGCGGATCTTAGATCATAATTATACGAAAAAATTGGCAACATGATTAATCTTGTCGAATTGATGCGCATAAAAACGGTATCAGTCAGACATAATTGTTTACTGCATGGACGGTACAGTGTCAATTATCGATTTATCGTCCTATCACAATTTTTTGCGTGCTTATGTTTTTGTAAGACGTGATTGTCATGCGGAAAATGCTTATCTGGACCGTTAGGACAAACCCCTTCGAGGATTTGTGCCACAAAGAATGAACCTAGTTTCTGGAACACTGATTTCTAGAACTGGACCAAAAGAAATGTATTTGTTATGTAAAAAAATACTATGTCAAAAATGTGTATTTGTACAGTTTGTAAACTTTTAAAAACAAGATCAAACATATAGTTTATCAAGTTGAAACTAACCCATGTAAACTATCATGTAACAACCTAACAATTACTATATAAAGTTGAAAAACCCCATGTAAACTCTCATGTAGCAACCTAACAATTACTAAATATCATGAAAATGAGAATGTTACTGTTTAAGTTTGAAAACTTACTCTAAAACCTTACAAACATTACAAATACATTTTTGGACATAGTATTTTTTCCGTAACAAATACATTTCTTTTGTTCCAGTTCTAGAATCGGTGCACCAGAAACTAGGTTCGTTCTTTGGGGCATGAATTCTCGACGGGGTTTGTCCTAGCGGTTCAAAGAGTGGACTTTGTACGCACACGCATGGGTACATTACCTTTTCTACAAACCCAACACATGCAAATTATTCATATATTTAAATTTAAATTTGCGCACTAAAACCTTGAGAAATAAAGTTGGAACGAAAGGGAACACTTTCTTCAACGCGTCCTAAAATTTCGCTTGTCAACAACTTATAATTGTGCGTATAAATTTTACTTATAATATGTTAATTTTTTGTATCAATATAAATGAAACGGAAGAGATTAATTTGTAAGATGAATGCAACGATATCATGTATATATTATGAAAACATGTAACTTTGTTTTGTATACTAGTGATTAAAGTTATGGATCAACAACCATGCGAGAAAAAAAAAAGAATGCCTTATATTTTAAAACAGAGGGAGTGTATCTAGATTCCAAACATTTGCACCGATGGACAATAGAGTTGTCCAGCGGCTGAGATCTCACGAACAAACATGGCTGAGTATCATTCTTGGGCTTTTGGTTTTTAAAGGGATATCAACGGTCACCGGTTATCCTCGAATCCACTCACTCCCCAGGTTGTGGCGCATGCACAACATTTTTCTTCTTTTTCTTTTTTGAGGGAAAGCCACCATGACAGAACATTCTTCTTGTATTCCCTAGAACAGATATATGCCACCTCTCTTTGGTTTCAAAGGGAGGAATGTCGCGCCTGGCTTTAACGAAGCTTGGGCATGGCCTTAATGCCGGCCGTATGTATATTGTGGGCGTGAAAAGGTTGTGATCAAGTATTAGTCTTGCCTATGACGATTTTAGCTAGCTAGCTAGTACGCAGATAGGGTGTTTAAGATGTAGTGTCAGAGCACCAAAAAAATGTGAAATATAAAATGGAAGATCACGTATTACTTACATCCGAATTTGATAAGATGCAATTTTTGGGACATACTACCTCTCTCCATTCCCCTCAATGGTTTGGAGACTGTGGGCATAATCTTTCAGTACTGATGGCCATAATCCCTTGAATCGGAAAGCTAACCATCCATGTCATGTCTCAATCAACTTCCTAAAAATCCGAACCTAAAAGTATGTTAAGACACTACGTAAGCTGCAAAGTGAGGAGCGACGTCAACAATAAGCTTAATTTCGAATGGATCGCCGATCGTTTTAATTTGTTAACCGATGTCCCTCTCCGTCGGTGTATCGATGAGCTAATGGGACGGGAAGTTGATTATTACATAAACATATCTTCTCGGGCACTACTAAACATTCTGAATGGAAAGTAGCGATCGACAGTGACGACTGGTTGGAAATTCTTACGGTGCGACATGTTCACCTCCCAGGCTCGCAGCACGTGTCCTTTTGTTCTTAACTAACAGGACAAGATTACTTGGCACATATGGGTTACCCAATGTTCTCCTACGGTCTTATTCTTAATTAACTACTATGCACTTTCAACACCAAACCAAAATCATTCCGACCAACAGATGCAAAAGAAAATTTGGCCACGGTGCATAAATAGTGCCTGGTACAGTATATACTTTTTTTTTTAACCTATGGGCTATGGCAATTGACATCTTCTCATCAACGCAATAAATTAACAGGTGGCGAGAGGAACCGCCAGTCAAATCAACATCAAAGCGCGCGTGTGAAGAAAATCAACTTGATCATACACCTAGTAGGCCTCACACCTCGATCATTTGCCAACCTACTGCCGATCGAGATTCTCTACATCCACGCGCACGCCAAGCCAAGCGTCGTCTCGTTCGTGAGTCCGTCGGTATCGGGCCCTCGATCTGCAGTACTCGCGCTGTGCAGAGCGTGCACTACATATTCCCCCCCCCCCCCCCCCCCCCGTAATTTTATTCCCCCCGTGATTTGGAGTAATTTGGTTGGTGCTACTTTTATTCCCCCGGTGATCTTACGGGATGAGTTGGAGTAATTTGGTTGGTGCTACTTTTATTCCCCCCGTGATTTTAGCAACTGAAATTCTTCCACGATCCACCACCTATTCCCGTAAGTAGAATCCCGTAACAACCTGCCCGTAAGTGTAGCATTGTTGCACAAAAATCTATGATCATTTTCTGGATGTATGGTTGTATCCTGTTCTGACACTCGGGTTCAGCCAAAGATGACAGCTGTATTTTAGTAGATACTCCAAGGCTGCAACTTTAAGCATCTTTTATTTTGAATAATTCCAGGAGATCATGTAAATTCTGGATAAATTATGTTCGAATTTTAAATACTGAAATCCAATTTTTTTGAAATCACCAAAATTTAGCAATTTGGGTCGGTACCAAAATTTATCTCTTTACGAAATAATTTTTCTTATTCCTAATACCATACCGGCACCATCCCCAATAGGATGTTGCGGGAGCGCCGAACATAAGTCGTTGTCAACGCCACGTCATTTACCGACATACGGACCAGCCATATCATCGGTATGGCACTTGATCATCCTAATTTAGTGCTGGTCAATTTTGATTAATACGGTGTCGGTTCCTCGGGCGGCGGCAAGCGGGGTGTCTAGACATCGTTGCGGCGGCGTTAATGTGCCTCACCGACTCCTCTCGTACATCTCAAGCTTAAATAAGCCATGGCGCCTCCCTCTCAACTCACATTCCCACAACCCGAAAGCACCGCCTCCTATCTCTCCCACTCTAAGCAATGGTGCATGCTAATGAGGCCGCTGATATCGCGGGGCGGTAATGGAAGCGGCCGCAGCTGCGGTGGCGTGGCCGTGAAGGGCCTTGGCCTGTAATTTGAAAGTAGACGTAGTGTGGGATCTCTACCGCAACTGAGAGGAGGCATTGATGGACACGGAGCACACTGCCCTCTCTGGGATGCCAACAATGTAGACAACAGAACCATGAGGGCCACGAATGCTCGTGTGGTATTCCTGGGTGCACCCTCGACATTTCCATCGTCCATGTCTAGGGCGACAGGGTGCATATGCCTCTTCCACCACCTTCCGCACCACGTGCAGAGACGCGGCGTGCTTTGAGGAGGATGACACCAACCTTGTCGTCTTCGGTGGCTCTCCTTTTGTCCCCCGCTCTACGCACCCCACCCTTTGTCGTCCCTAAGTGAGAGCTGAAGGAGGATTCGATCTCCCCGCCAAGGAAGAGGGTGGCACCATGCGGCATTGTCTTTCACGTGCCAACACAACAGCCATCGCCACCTCAAGGTAAAATCACCTTCTGTTGCCCGAAGAAGGAGCAGGGGCCCCCTATGAAGAAGGCCAAGGAGGCGCCTTGGTTGGAGAACGTCGGGGGCCATGTGTTATTGCGCGCTGCCGACAACCCCGACTACAACCCAGAGCTCGCACTTTCCCTCGAAGAATCACACAACGACTTGAGAGCGATGGCAGCGCCCTTGTCTGTCGTTATTGCATGGTCGGAGAATGGGATGCAACTACGTCGACCTTGGAATCGGCGACAACGGCTCAGTAGGAGGCGGTGAAGTCACAATCGCCGGATGGATATAAGAGATGTATAGATATGATATAACAAGCCGTATGCTCTAGATAAATGAAAAATATCACATGATTTGAAATACAATAACTAGCAAAAAACTATAGTGGCCCAAACCAAGAACCATCTAGTCTAAAAGCCGGCTAAACTTACCACTACCATTTAGATCGAACTGCATCTTCATTGCAATGGGTTTTTGAACTATTATAAAATTTGTTTTGCTAATCATGAATCAACCAAGGATTCATCAAATCTCGCCAACCAAAACCACGGAACCTATCCGTGCAAAACAATTTTTTTGGCGAAACTATCGGTGCCAGAATTTACTTTAATAGCAAGCAGTGCATAAATTATTATCGTTCTGATTATTTTGTATACACATATTAACAATTGTAAGTTCTGGATCAAGATTTAGGCTGTCTATGTAAATATTCCTCCACCCCCGTTAGTTAGAGATACACAAGAAACTAGTTTAGTATTTTCTATCTCTATGAACGTAAAGAGATCCAATACATGGATCCCATATATGGAATGTGTTAAGCAGAGGAAAGTTTCCTTTATTAGATAGGTCAGTGTTTTTGCCCCTATCGAATCTTCCCTTGGGTGAAAAAATACTACTCTTCAAATCAAGTATGTTGATACTTGTTTTGGGCCGATGA
>NC_061511.1:269176951-269219869 GCF_022539505.1 Lolium rigidum
CCGTTATTTCACTATTCACTAGCATCGCTATAAAACTGTTACTATCGATAAACTCTTGCGAGCAAGTCTCGTTTCCAGGTGCAGCTGAATTGACAACTCCGATGTTAAGGCTTTCAAGTATTCTTTGTCTCCCCTTGTGTCGAATCAATAAATTGGGTTTTACTACCCGCGAAGACTGCTGCGATCCCCTATACTTGTGGGTTATCAGTGCACAATAAAAATTTACATGTTCAGAGGTGACATAATCATTCTTAACACTTCTGGACATTGCATAAAGCTACTGGACATTAATGAATCAAAGAAATTCATCCAATCATAGCAAAAGAGGCAATGCGAAATAAAAGGCAGAATCTTCAAAACGTAACAGTTCGTAAAGACGAATTTTAAAGTGGCACCAGACTTGCTCAAATGAAAATTCCCAAATTGAATTACAGCTTGCGTACGTATCTGTGGATCACGCACGTAAATTGGCATATTTTTCCGAGCTACCTACGAGAGGCGGGTCGAAATTCGTGACAGACAAAGAAACTGCTTCTGCGCGATAATCCAAATCTAGTATGAACCTTACTATCAAAGACTTTACTTGGCACAACAATGCATAAAACTAAAATAAGGAGAGGTTGCTACAGTAGTAAACAACTTCCAAGACTCAAATATAAAATAAAGTATTGTAGTAAAAACATGGGTTGTCTCCCATAAGCGCTTTTCTTTAATGCCTTTCAGCTAGGCGCAGAAAGTGTATATCAAGTGTTATCAAGAGATGGAGCATCGATATCATAAGCTCCCCCATCTGTAGTGGTACTAAGGGCTTTGTCAATTTTAGGCCTATAATAATATTTTTTTTGGTTTAGGCACTTTAGAAACATACATAAACTTTTGCTCCTTATCCACATAAGCTTTCTCCTTAAACTTAAGAGAAGAAAAAGTTGAACCCAAAGTTCCCATAGCTTTTTCAAGTTCGCCAATCCTATTGATTTGATTATCATGGACAACACAAGTTCCTAGGACACTAATTCTTTCATCAATTCCTCCTAAGGATTTATCAAGTTCATCAGTTTTATCAAGTAACATTTCCAATTTAGTTTCAACACTTGGAAATTTTTTCTCTATGGTTTCCAATTTTTTCATAACATCTTCAAGAGAGGTTTAAATTTTAACTTCATTAACAGGTGGTATTCCAAATAAACTCTCAATAATGCAACTAGCTTCTAAAGCAGGAGCGCCTAGGAAATTACCTCCTGCGAGACAATCAAGAACATACATATTCCAGCTAGAGATACCAACATAAAAATTCCTGAGTAGGATAGTGGTGGAGTGTTTCTTAGTGCACCTATTATGGGCATCACTAATTCTATACCAAGCATCTTTTAAACATTCTCCCCCTTGTTGCTTAAACGAACGAACTTCAACTTCAGGATTACTCATTTTAGCAGTAGTAAATAAAGCAAACTAAATAAAGTAAATGCAAGTAACTAATTTTTTTGTGTTTTTGATATAGAGTGCAAGATAGTAAATAAAGTAAAGCTAGCAACTAGTTTTTTTGTGTTTTGATTTAGTGCAGCAAACAAAGTAGTAAATAAAATAAAGCAAGACAAAAACAAAGTAAAGAGATTGGATTGTGGATACTCCCCTTGCAGCGTGTCTTGATCTCCCCGGCAACGGCGCCAGAAAAAGAGCTTGATACGCGTACAGCACACGTCCGTTGGGAACCCCAAGAGGAAGGTGTGATGCGTACAGTGGCAAGTTTTCCCTCAGTAAGAAACCAAGGTTTATCGAACCAGTAGGAGCAAAGAAGCACGTTGAAGGTTGATGGCGGCGGGATGTAGTGCGGTGCAACACCAGGGATTCCGGCGCCAACGTGGAACCTGCACAACACAACCAAAGTACTTTGCCCCAACGAAACGATGAGGTTGTCAATCTCACCGGCTTGTCGTAACAAAGGATTAGATGTATAGTGTGGATGATGATTGTTTGCGGAAAACAAGTAAAACAAGTATTGCAGTAGATTGTATTCAATGTAAAAGAATGGACCGGGGTCCACAGCTCACTAGAGGTGTCTCCCATAAGATAAATAGCATGTTGGGTGAACAAATTACAAGTCAGCAATTGACAAATAGAGAGGACATGACAATGCACATACATGATATGATGAATATTGTGAGATTTAATTGGGCATTACGACAAAGTACATAGACCGCTATCCAAGCATGCATCTATGCCTAAAAAGTCCACCTTCAGAGTTATCATCTGAACCCCTTCCAAGTATTAAGTTGTAAACAACGGACAATTGCATTAAGTATGGTGCGTAATGTAATCAATAACTACATCCTTGGACATAGCATCAATGTTTTATCCCTAGTGGCAACAAGACATCCACAACCTTAGAACTTTCCGTCACACGTCCCGCATTTAATGGAGGCATGAACCCACTATCGAGCATAAATACTCCCTCTTGGAGTTAAGAGTAAAAACTTGGCCGAGCCTCTACTAATAACGGAGAGCATGCAAGATCATAAACAACACATAGGTAATAGATTGATAATCAACATAACATAGTATTCTCTATCCATCGGATCCCGACAAACACAACATATAGCATTACATATAGATGATCTTGATCATGTTAGGCAGCTCACAAGATCCGACAATGAAGCACATAAGGAGAAGACAACCATCTAGCTACTGCTATGGACCCATAGTCCAGGGGTGAACTACTCACTCATCACTCCGGAGGCGACCATGGCGGTGAAGAGTCCTCCGGGAGATGATTCCCCTCTCCGGCAGGGTGCCGGAGGCGATCTCCTGAATCCCCCGAGATGGGATTGGCGGCGGCGGCGTCTCTGGAAGGTTTTCCCTATCGTGGCTCTCGGTACTGGGGGTTTCGCAACGAAGACTATTTGTAGGCGGAAGGGCAGGTAAAGGGGCGACGCGAGGGGCCCACACACCAGGGCCGCGCGGCCAGGGCCCAGGCCGCGCCGCCCTGGCATGTCGCCACCTCGTCGCCCCACTTCGTTACGTCTTCGGTCTTCTGGAAGCTTCGTGGCAAAATAGGACTCTGGGCGTTGATTTCGTCCAATTCCGAGAATATTTCCTTACTAGGATTTCTGAAACCAAAAACAGCAACTGGCTCTTCGGCATCTCGTTAATAGGTTAGTGCCGGAAAATGCATAAATACGACATATAATGTGTATAAAACATGTAGATATCATCAATAATGTGGCATGGAACATAAGAAATTATCGATATCGGAGACGTATCAGGCATCACTCGGAGAAGGCATAGGCACAACCATGGAGGCCACGAATCCACCCCGATGTGCTCCCATGGAACCCGTGCCTCCAAAGCAATTAATCGATGGTGCTCCCATGGCACCCGTGCCTCCAAAGCTCCTCATCAGTGGTGCTCTCATGGCAATTCATGGGTGGTACTCTCATGGCACCCATGGTTCAAAAGCCACTCATCGGTGGTGCTCCCATGGAGCTCATGCCTACATAGCCACTCATGCTTCATATCCTCCAAAGCCACCCATATGTGAACCCATGCCTCCAAAGTACTCCTTAATCATCACACAATAAGTTTCCCTAGTTTGATCCGCGCCAACGGTGGGATCCATACCAATATTTCACCATGCCTTGCATAGTAACTTATCTTCCTCCACGGATAGTTGGCGGCTCATCCTCTCGGTTCTTCAAGCAAACCCTCGCTGTCCTCGTCCATTTGAAACTCTTCTTCTTGTTGTTGAGATGCATAGTGTTGAGACCGATAGTCTTGTGAATGAGATGATCCAGCATTCATTATTTCCATAAAAGTTTCATCCTCAACACTACATTGTACTGAGGTGATCACACATCAACATTACATTTGAATCCTACACCTCCATCCATGGAAACATCATACCTTGCGGTCATTTGATCGACCACGTTGGGCGCATCAGCGGGAACGACGGAAGTTTTTGGCACTGGCACTTTGGGAGGCAGCGGCAGAGGTAGCAGTGGGTGGAATTGGGCCAGCGGTGGATGGACTCGACGCGAGACGGCCAACTTGCCCGCGCCCATCTTGCCAGTGCCCATCTTGCCCTTCTTTTGGTCGGCAGTCGTCTGAGCGGTGTACTCCTTGTGAGCGGTGGCATGGTGGCGGTGCTCTGGACACCTGACTGGCCTAGGGCCACGAAGAGACCACGGGTGAAGGCGACGGTAGGGTTGGCGGCGGCGCTAGCGCTAGGGTTTGCGCCTGCAACAGTGCTATGATATGCGGCGGAAAGGGGTTTACTGAGTATAGAGGGTGGGGAAGTGCCGGTTTAGGATCCCATGGCCGGAAAATCGCCAGCGGAAGTGCGAGGAAGGAGGCAGGCAGAGCTTTCAGATGTTTGTGTATAAAAATCAAACTTTTGGCCTGCTTAATATCAAGTCGAATAACTTATTACTAGTTAAACTTTCCACTTGGTCACGCGTCCTTAAACTTCTCTCATCCCATCACGCTTAACTTTTTCTTTCCTTCCAGATGAGCTTCATGCAGAGAAGTTATACCTTGATGCCAATAGTACCTATCAATCATATCAGCGCTTGGGCCATGACATCACACTCATTTATTATTTGTAACAAAAAACTATTTGACTAAACAACAATGAATAAGCAATAATAATCTTGAATTTAAATAACAATAGACTGAATTTGGAAAAAAAATTAAAAAAATCACCAAAATCTAAAACCTGAAAAACTCATATTTCTTATTTCCTTTCTAAAACTGGAAGTAAAATTTTCCGCAGATACATTTTCATATAAAAAATGTTTCATCGGAGGTTGTATGCAACAATAATATTCGTTTTATCGAAATATGATGTCATTTTTCATAGTATATCGAAATTCATGTTTGTTAATTTTTCCTAACAACTAGAACACATAATACATGATCATCTCAAAAGATTTATTTTTTAAAATTTCTACATTTTCTTACATTTTTTCGCAAACTAAAAAGACGATTGCTAGGGGAGGGGGTGCGTGGAGAAAAAAAATTGTGCCGACGGCAAGATGAAAAAAAACATGCCGACGGAAAAGTCGTCGGCCTACTCCTAACGTTGTTGCCACACCATCACGGTAGAGACCCCTGAGGCCAGGCGTCCCGGTCTATGTTGATGGCTTGTCTGTGCTGACAACCAAACCGGTTATGTGCCGACAGTGGCCGTCGGCACAGGTTGCCCATACGGCGATGGCTTTCTTGTGCCGACGGCTTCCTTTGCGGCCTGCTCTGTTCGAGCCCTCTGCCCGACAGTCCCGACAAAAAGTCATCGGCACAGCACCTAGCCGTCGGCACTTTGCCAGTTTCCGTAGAAGGTGATCAACCTGATGTAGAAAATACCTATCTGAACCCACTAACCCAATGAGGACAGTTAGGATAAACCCATTTGAGGATTCGTGCCACGGAGAACCAATGTAGTTTTTGGTGCACCCCCTTCTAGAACTTGACAATTTTATTTATAAGGTTTGTAAATTTCTAAGAACAAGATTGCTTGTGTATGTATTCTCTAGTTGAAAATAGCCCATATAAATTCGACCCGGAAGAATGGAACTTGGGTGCGCGCACACCCATTTACGAAAAGTTCAAAAAAATGTTATTTAAAAGTTTCAAAAAAATGTGAAGTAAAATTTTGCATCTACATATTATGTTGATACTTACTCGTGTGAGTTTTCACGAAAAAATACCATTATGTGTGGCCAGCATAAAAATGATAAAATGTCCAAATGAGAATAGTGAACAGGAATTTGTACTACTCACAGGAATAGGAATTTGCATTTTGTCATTTTTGTGTAGGCAACACACAATTGTATTTTACCGTGAAAACACACACGAGTAAGTATCAACATAATATCTACATGCAAAAATTTACTTCACATTTTTTGGAAACTTTTAAATAGCAATTTTTTGAACTTTTCGTAAATGGGTGCGCGCGCACCCAGGTTCTATTCACCATTTTCGATATAAATTCCGGTATAATAATCTAATAATTTGCTAGGTTTCAGGATGAGAAAATGAGAATGTTACCTTTTAAGTTTCAAAACATACTTTGGTGTACTATACGTTTGTTATAAGTTTTCGAACATGATTCCAGCATACTCCCTCAATCCTAAAATCTAAGCCACGGTTGATTTTTATGGTCAACAACGCATCACTTTGACTAGAATCACAGAACGGGATTATTACTACTACAGTGCCAATTTGTATAAATTCATATGAAAAAGATATTTTTAAACATAAGGACATAGGTTCGGCTTTATGAAAAAGGTATTTTTACAAGATAATCACAACAACAATGCCATTTATACAAATCCTATACATGTAACTTGGCATATACTTGTAATTAAAATCATGTATTAAATATCGTGCAAATTAAAAGACGTCTTATATTCTGAAATGAATGAGAGAATCTAGTTTCCAAAAGTTTGCAAACAAGCGTTGCTATATCATTCTATGGGAGTGGTGTATTGAAACATGGGAGCATATGCTCCCTATATATTGAAATGCATCTTACACATATTTTAAGTTTCAAAAAAATTGAAATAAAAAATTCACACGTACATCTTCATGTGCTACGCGCTCACAAAGTCGTTTCATAAAAAATGAACTTATCATGTGACGTGTGTAAAAAAGACAAAATTCAGTGCTGAAAATAATGTTTTTCACAGGATAAGTTTTCTCTTTTTTTACATAACCCACAAAAAATATTATTTTTTCGTGAAACTTGATGCATAAACATATATTATGGAGATGTACATGTAGAATTTTTTGTCAAAATTTTTCCACACTTCAAAATATGTTTTGTTGGTAGAGGGAGCATACGCACCCGGGAGCCGAATTGAATTTCCGTATCATTCTAGGTCTTTTGTCTAACCTTGAGACCCACTGATATAAAAAAGAAAAGAATATCATCATCCACCGGTTATCCTCGAATCCACTCACTCCATAGGTTGTGGTGCATGGACAACATTCTTGTTTATTCGCTAGAACAGGTGCCAGAGCGTGTTTCTAACCTCTTTGGCTTTTCGAAGGACGGATATCCCGACTGGCAACGCGGGCGAGAGCTGGGGCGGTATCGCCCGCGACGGGGCGATAGCGGGGCGAGTTGGCGGCGAGACGGCAGCGCGGCGCGACGGATCCACCGCCCGGCGGTACCGCCCGGCTGCCGCCCGCGCTGGCGCAGAGAGGGAGGCGAGAGCGGGGCGAGAAGGGGGCGAGAGCGGGAGCGGCGCGCTGGCGGGTGGGGGCGGTAGCGGGGCGAGAGTGGGTGGCACGATTTGATTCGTCCACGTCAGCAAGCCGTTGGGTGATGTGGAGGAGAGAGAAGTGAGAGCTGGAACTATAGCCCGTGCACTGGCACCGTGGGGTGAGAGTGGGGTGAAAGTGAGGGTAAAAGCTGACGTGACGAGGCTATAACCTGTGATGCATCGGGCTGGAGCGGCGGCGGTACCGCCCGCGTAGGGGCAAGAGGCGGGCGAGACGGCAGCGCGGGGCGGTGGGTCCACCGCCCGGCTGGGAATGGAGGGTGATATGATCGGTGCATTCCAAGCGGAGTATGAGGAGGCGATGCTCAACCTCGAGGCGGAGCCAAGACGGCCGCGACGCCGCCGAGAGTTCATCAGGCGTGATCGTCTGGGTGCCCACAATCGGCTCTACGAGGACTACTTCGCCGACGACTGTAATTATCCTTCGAGCTTCTTTCGGCGAAGGTATCGGATGAGGCGATCCCTTTTTCTACGCATTGTGGATAGATTGGGTGAATACTCTCCGTATTTCACCCAAAGATTTGATGCTCTCAACCGTGCTGGTTTTTTTCCCCTACAAAAGTGTACGGCGGCTTTGCGTTTATTAGCTTATGGAGCCGCTGCAGATACGATAGATGAGTGGCTTAAGTTAGCTAGACAAACTTCATCAGATTGTCTAGATAGATTCTGTGAAGGCATCATTGACTGTTACGGAGAACAGTTTTGCCGTCGACCAACTGTCGAGGATACTCATCGTCTGTTAGCGAAAGCCGAGGAGCGTGGTTTTCCGGGCATGTTAGGGAGCATCGATTGTATGCATTGGCAGTGGAGGAACTGCCCAGTGGCGCATGCCGGTCAATTCACAAGGGGAGACATCAAACACCCTACCATAATCTTAGAAGTCGTTGCGTCGTATGATCGTTGGATCTGGCATGCCTTTTTTGGAGTGGCCGGGTCCAACAACGACATCAATGTACTAAACCAGTCGCCGTTGTTCACTGATGTGCTTAGGGGAGAAGCACCCATAGTGAACTTCACGGTGAATGGACACGAGTACAACTATGGTTACTACCTTGCCGACGGCATCTACCCCTCCTGGCGTACTCTTGGGTTGATCATGCGTGCATGTGTCATTCTGCACAACATGATCATCGACGATGAGCGTGATACAAATTTGGAGAATATCTATGAGACAGTTGATTCCATTGTCGGCCCTGCGATACACAACAATGCACCACCAAGCCTAGCAGCCAGGATTCAGATGGACAACGAAATGAGGGACTAAAACCGATGTATACACAGCTACATCATGATTTGATTGAACATGTGTGGGCTAATGCCTAGATTATGTAACTTTTTCAAATTTTTATGTAATTTTTTCAAATTTTTATGTAATTTTTTCAAATTTTTATGTAATTTTTTTTATAATGTAATCAGTAACAATTTTAGTTGAATAAAATAATTTTCTTGCATTATTTTGAATGTTGTAATCTGAAAAAGAAATGCTGATGTCGAGGAGAGAGAAAAGCTGATGTGGAGGAGAGAGAAGTGAGAGCTGGCACTATAGCCCATGCACTGGCACCGTGGGGTGAGAGTGGGGTGAGAGTGAGGGTAAAAACTGACGTGGCGAGGCTATAGGGCGTGATACATTGGCACCAGCCTTATGTATATTGTTGGCGTCAAAAGGTTGTGATCGATAGTGCAGCCTATGATTTGCATAGCATGTAGTATTAGCTACTATCTCTTTTCCAAAATAAGTGTCGCATATTTGTTTAGACATAGATATATCTAGACATATTTCAATATAATATGTAGTCATATCTAAACAAAGTCACTTGTTTTACAACTGAGAAAATAACTAGCTACGGGCGTAAATTATGAGACAAGAACCACTCGTTTTAGGAACTTCAAGATGCATTGTCCGAGTATAAAAAAAAAAGTGAAAAACAAATGCATGATAAGCGCGTATACCAGATGTAATTTTCTGGAACCATGACAAGAAGCAAAGAAAAAGAAGGTGCAAAAGATCGATGAATCCAACCCTTGAACTAATGCATGTGACACTGTGGCAGCATGCATGTGCACTGATTGTTGATGCCTCGAATTTTCAGTAGTGACAGACGCAATGGCTTGAGTCGAAAGCTAAATATCCATGTTATGTCTCTATCAACGCCCCATGATTAAACGATCGAACCTAAGAGCGTATTAAGATACTATTAACTAATTAATCTGCAAGATGCGACAATACGTTAACATCAAGCTTAATTTGGAATGAAGCGGCGATCGTTCTAATTTGTTAATCGAAATGTCTCGCTCCATTGGTGTAGCGATGAGCTGTAGTGGGCCTCAAAGCTGATTAGATAATAAACATATCTTCTCAATCTCAAGCACTACTAACAATCTAAAATAAAAGTAGCGATAGTGACGAGTGCTTAGAAATTCATATGTTGGGACCTCTTCTCCTCCCAAACTCTCAGAGTCTGACTAAGTATCCTTTTGTTCTTAACTAACACTAAAAGATTACAGAGCACATATATGTACATATGTGTAACACAGTGTCCTCCTACAATTTTTTCCCTAAATGTGCACCCTCCTACTTTGAGCATCAAACCAGAATCATCCGACAAACACTTTTTTTTGGCTATTGTGCGTAAATAATGCCTGATGTAGTAAAACCTATGGGATATGGCCATTGGCATCTTCTCACCAGCCCAAGCAACAGAAGGCGAGAGAAATCACCGATCGAATCAACATCAAAGCACGCATGTGAAGGAAATCAACTTAACTGCCTAATAGCATCATACCTCGATCATTCGCCAACCTAACGCAGAAAACCTGTCTCACACGCCGTGACAAATATCTGCCCAAGCTGAGCCAAGTGTCGTCTCGTCCGCGAGTCCAGGTCTCGGGCCCTCGATCTGTAATAGCCGTGGCAGACCATGCAGCGTTAAAGATGGGATCTAGCCAAAATATCTTTATGTTGTTAATATTAGTTTAAAATTTGGGATCAAATTTTATACTCTCTCCATCCCAAAAAGCACGTCATGGATTTGTTTAAAATTTAGATGTATCTAGATATTAAATTGTGTATTGATATATCCTGCAAAGTCCATTTCAGGACGGAGGAAGTACTAAAAATCACAAAATGAACAATAAGTAACTTTGGCAGGATACCTCTTGCATATCTACCTACATGTAATTCTTGGTATAAATTCATTAGTCATCATTTGCACAGCTCTTTTAATAACAAAACACCACGGGTGATCTCCTCCGGCAACCTCCCCGATGCCCGCAAACTTGTTTGACAAATGTTGGCCACAATGACGTCCGGCCGCTATGTTCTTAAAACTAGTCTACACGTTGGGCTAGCAAGTTTTTTTTGGCATATGACTTCATGCGAGACTTGTGTGTTACTAAGGCATAACATCAATTTTCTTCATCATAATCATTAAGTATGATGCATTTTATCTAGATACCGCGCTAAGATATTTGCATTGGGGAAGGCTTATGTTGGTGTGACTTGCTACACAAATCTGGAGCGGTACTAGTGGTTATTTAACCCATAGAGAACTTTCGAAAAAGGGTATCATAAAAGTAGGACTGTAGGAGTATGTTGTAAATAAAAAATAGTAAGATTTAAACCTCCATCATGGGTAAAATTTTATCCTCAACTCGGTTATAAAGATTTTTACAATGTATCAGGATTCCCATATATTTAAATAGGGAAGTGCATACCTTCATCTACCAAGTGCGGGGATAATGATTGTAAAATATATTTGTATGTATGTAGAGACACAAGCGCACGCACAGACACAAGCAAACAATCATGTACATGGTGTATATCAAACAAACATATTATCAAGGAGGATTGTTTGTTATAGTAGAAAATTACCATAATGTCGGTGTATTTTTAATGATATACATTGGTACTGTATAACAAGGAACACTATGACTAAATTTTACTAACATTTTGACGTGGTTACTATACCATCTAAGTAATCTATACTCGTTAAGATCGTATGATTATAATTTTTAGTATAAAATAATATAAAAACATAATAATATAGTATGAATTGCATTTATTTTTATTCACCTTCGGTCCAAAGTTTTCCTGGGCAAGCCCTACATTTTCCTACACAGAACATAATAGTTAGATTTCTACCATGTATTGTGTATTGGGGTGCCCCCTCCCCTCATATTGCTCATTCACTTAGAGGGTCATTGTTGTCGGCGTCTGAGGTTGCCCTTCTCCTAGCCACCAACTTGAGCAGCAACGAAGTCATCGCACGCAACTTTAGGAAGCTCTATGCGGAGAATCAGACCAAGCTGAACAGGGTGGTGAGGAGCGAGGAAGAGATTTCATAATCATCCTCTTGCTTGCCGGGTAAATTGCCACCTACCTGGCTTATAGGTGGTACGACTGCTACAATACCACCCCACAACGTGATCCGAATCAAGGGGCACATTCGCCCAAGCATCATCAACGCCTTGGCTGGAAATGGCGGCACCGCTGCAAGTGCCTAAGTTTGAATCGGAATATTGTCTACCATTCTCTCCCTCTCCCTCTAGAAAAGCAAACATTTTTCCTACGCGGAACATAATAATTGGAGATGAGTGATCACCTAATATATCGCATGGTATTGTTTCTTGAACTATGAGGCCACACCAAACGTGACTACTTGTGTGATTATTTTGGTACTCTATGGTATGTCCGCATTACTTGTGTGATTATTTTGGTACTCTATGGTATGTCGGCACGGTTTAATTGAATTGCCAAGTATTGGAAATTTATTTTTTTTTGCTATTATTGCTATCATTTGGGGAAAACAATTTAAGAATGATGAACATTGAAAAAAATACCTCGTACACATTGGATAAGAAGATCACGCAGTTAGATAACATGGCCTATAACTAACCGAAATAGGGGTTTGCTGCAAAAAAAGATTGACCTCCCAAAATTTTCAGGTATCTGCACGGATACCGTTCTACGTCTGACACTCCATACTGGCGGTTATTTTATTATCCAGTTTCATGCTGGATAGGGTATTAGGCACTGCCCCGGCCCCACCCCACATATTCCTGAACAGAATGGGGACAAAACGCAACAGGGGAAAGACTTGCCCGCATCACATAAAAGGTCTTGACCGAATACCCCGAGTCGCCGAGGGCCTAATCCGTCCCGTTCCCTACGGGAAAGAAAGCTTCTTTACGTTGCTGTGCAAGCGACGGCCCGCGCGCGTGGCTATCTAAAGGCATCTCCAACCGAGCGACCCAAACAACCCAAACGGACAGCGGCCCGCGTTCGCGTCCGTTTGGGTCGCACGCTGCATCCACGCGGCGACCAAAAAGACGCCACGTGGTTCGTTTTTCTTGCATGCCGCTGCGCCATGGCAGGCCTCGACGAGACAGTAATGGTGGGCGGTGGAACGCGCGGGAAAGTTCCCGCGCGCACCAAAGTTCCCGCACGCATCAAGGTTCCCGCGCTCGCGAAAAGGCCATTAGCGCGTGCTCGCGCCCAAGTTTCCCGCTAGGCCGCCCGCTATAAAAGACGGCGGCGGTCTCACAGACCGCATCACACCCGCTCCGTCGTCCTCTCCCCCTCCACCTTCTCCGGCGCCCTCTCCATCGCCATGCCGCGCACCCTGCAGGCCACGTGGGCCAAGCTCTCCCTCGCCGCCGGGCCGAGGTTCCCGCGGACGGAGGAGGAGGAGCGCGCGGACTCGCGGTGGGTCGCCGACGACGAGGCGCTCCGCATCGCTGCCGAGGCGGCGGCGAAGAAGGAAGGGGACGTGGAGATGGTGGAGGCGGCCGCGGACGGCTGGCACAAGACCGCGGACGGCTGGTACGAGGCCGTGGAGGAGGGGACGGCCGCCGCGGAGGAGGATCCCGTCGACGAGGAGGACCTCGCGCTGGCGAACATCAACGCCGCCATCGAGGAGCGTCTCGCCGACCTCACGCGCGTGACGAAGGAGCTCGAGGCCAGCTGCCGGGCCGGCCGCCGCCGATTAGGCGACCTCCTCGGCCAGAAGAATGAGTTGCTCGCTATGCGAGCAGCCCGCCACCTCATCCAGATGCCCTCGCCCGAGCGGCGTGCCCGGGAGGCTGCTGCGTCGGCGGAGCGCGGCCGACAAGAGCGCTTGCGCCGGCGGAACGAGAACCACGAGGCCCAGGCCGCCGGTCGCGTCCGCCTGGAGACGTGCACCGCTGTTGAACGTGCCGCCCTGCAGGAGCTGGAGCTATGCGGGAAGTGGATGGTGCCGCCGCAGGAGGCGGAGCGCGCCCGAGGTGCGCGGACGGAAAGGAGGAGGATGAAGGCCTCCGCCGCGCCACCCAGCTCGTAAGCTGGAGTTGAATCCTCACGCGTACAGGCCGCCCGCGTCGAGTGAAATCCACGGCCCCGACGGCGAGCCGGCGAGGAGTCGCCGGCGAGGCGCCGGCCCCATACGTATTAGGATAGAAGTAGTAGACTAAAAAAATATAATGGGTACTTTTTAATGAAAAAATTTATTTTTGTCTATGACACGCGGGTAGGGCGGACAAGGGGCGGACGCGAGCGGCCAGCCATCGGCGTCCGCGGCCACGCAAACTCGTTCCAGATTTAGACCGGGTTTGGATCATCCCGCCGCGGCCATCCGTTTTAGAGATGGGTCCGCACGCTGGGTCGGGCTCGACTGAACCATCCGAACACGCGAGCGCGGGATGGGTCGCCACGTTTGGATGCCCTAAGCTGCCCCCGCCACGGTTTGCATGCTGTAGCCTGTAGCTTCCGCTGAACCCATTTTCCCACCGCACGGCACGGCTCCTCCTCACACCGCTTCTTCACTTCTTCTTCTTCCTCCATTCGCTGGCTGCTCCATCTCCCCCTCTCCCGCCTCCTTTATAAGCTCCCTCCCGAGCTTTCACTTCACACCACACCACGGCTCGAGCTTCTTGCTTCTTGCTTCTTCCCCTTTCTTCTACTACTCTTCCTTCTTCCTCGGTGAAGCTGATCCGATCCTATCCATATATCCGGTCCAAGCTCGTCGCTTCAATCCAAAGGAACGCCCTTAACAAGGAAGATCCAGGAGAAACCGTCGATCGAGACACCACCTATATAAGATAAAGAAACCGTGCTTCTATCCTGTCCATCGCCATGGCCGTCCCGTGCTCTGTTCCTGCCCGTGCACACCACCACCAGTACCGGTCGCCGAGAAATTAACCGAGCAAAGGAGAGAGAGAGAGAAGAAGCTCTCGCGTCGCGTGGAGCAGTAGAAGCAGAATTTTCCAGGGTCGTTTCTTTGGGCGGCGAGAATGCGGCAGATCTCGGCGATGCTGCAGGGGCTGGCCCGTTCCATGGCGGGGAAGGAGAGGAAGGGCGAGGAGGAGCAGGGGACGGTGCTGCGGACGTCGGGGACGCTGCGTGGCGAAGGCTCCGAGACGTTCGCCGCCGCCTACTCCCGCCGCGGCGAGAAGGGCACCAACCAGGACTGCTCCATCGTCTGGGAGGTGAGTCAGTTCGGTCTCATCGATTGATCGTCGCTGCTCTGTTTTCTTGATCCTGTCGCTACTAGCTACATGCTGATTCTTCTGTTCCATGTGAATTTTTATGCTCGTTGCAATCATTAGTGGCGACAACACAACTGACGGCACACACATGAGTATTCAGATTCTCGATTAGTTTTTCGCTCCCGAGCTATCGTGTCATCTGGTGCTCAGCAGTCAGCATAACCCAGAGCTGTTCGATGAAAACCTTCAGGAATCTAACCGCGTTTGAAGCAGATTGCAAAAACTAGGTTTTCTGTTCTTCTTTTGCTAGATAGCGCTAGCTCGTGTATTAGTTACGAAGAAGATATTGACCATGCCTCCATGGCGTCATGGACTCATGGTTCGTTGCCCTTGCCCCCACCTTGATGTAAGGAAAAGTCTATAAAAATTAAGAGGAGGGTAGTACCGTAGTACAGTACTGTCAGGACTGGTTGCTGCCTTCTGACCACGGAATAAATCAAACAGCTTCATCGACGTGTTCGTCTTAAATATGGGCGTCTCTCTACCTAATCAATTTTCTGATATTTTTGGGAGGTGTTTCAGTTTGCTTTGTGCTCTTCACTACAGAGTTTTCTGTTGCCGGAAGTCCTCGCTAATACAATTAGACTCAAACTGTAGTATTTTCTGTCTAAGTAACAAATACTTCAGTTTTGGTCAAGACCTCTTTTTTCTATACCGTAAAACTAGTGCAGTTTTCTGAAAAATCGAACTGTAGATAGCTGTAGTTTTTGCTGAAACCAAACACCTCAAAGTATTCAATACCATGGTATTTTCAGAAACCAAAGTATTCATAGAATACTTTGAAAAAACGTTGTTGCCAAACGCAGCCTCAGTGTGCTAACTATACTACAGATAAATTGTCACCAAAACAGGGATAAATTTGTTTAAACATACTACTCTGTACTGTAGTGAAGAGCACAGAGGTATTTTTAAGTAAACAGATAACATGCCTTCGTTTGCCTAGTAGGTAATTCGCCCTTAAACTGATTAACTAATATGTGATATAATCCCTCCGTTTCATGAAACTGTATTTTCTAGATACATCTATATTTTGACAAATCCCAGATAATTTTTATGAGATGGAGGGAATAGGGTGTGTTTGGTAGCCTGGGGCTACTCAGATTCTCCATCTCTCTTCAGCTATGCTGACCTCAACTATGCTCAGTACAGATTGTTGCCTTTGTTTGTTAGGCCGGGTGTGTTGAGAATCTCTGAGTAGAGAAGCTGTTTGGTGCTCATGTATGACTAGAGCCGGGCTATACAAAATAAAAAGCAATCGGGTCCCTAAATATATGACACAAAAGCAATCGGGTCCTTGTGGTGCCATGGCGGCCGTGGCCGGAGGTCGTGGACGGCGGCGCGAGGCCGTGGACGGCAGAGTGCGAGGTTGTCGACAGCGGCGCGAGGCCGTGGACGTCGCGGAGGTCGGCGCGAGGCCCTGTCGGAAACGCAATCGGGTCCCCGGCGACGAAACTCCGGCGAGGATGCTCCGTCGACCGAGCTCCGGTGGCGGCGCGAGGCCGTGGCCGGTCGTCGCGGAGCCGGCCGTCCGGGCGCCGGCCGTGGCTGGTCGTCGCGGAGCTGGCCGTCCGGGCGCGAGGCCGTGGCCGGTCGCGTGTGCTCCGGCGAGGAGCTCCGGTGGCGAAGGATCTCCGCCGACCGTGGCTGTCCCCGTGCGAGGAGCTCCGGCGTGAAGGTGCGGGGCGGCCGTCGGCGTCGTCCGGCGTCGAGGCGGTGGCGTCCGGCGTCGAGGAGGCGGCGCAAAGGGCGGCGTCAAGAGCGGGCGATTTTGGAGCGAGAGCGGTTACGGGGGGGAATGAGCGAGACTGGTCCGACCCCGTTGGATTTTGGCCCAGCCCGCGAGACGCGGGGGGTTTTTTCCGGGCGAGGTCAGCCCCGCCTGGTGCGAAGCTCGATTTGAGCTTCTCTGTCGGGCAGGGCTGAGAGGCCTTTTCCGGGTGAGTTGGGCAGTGCCCACTTGGAAGAGCCGACCTACTAAACAGCTAAAATCTCAGAAATCTCTGTTGAGATGGGATTTTCTGGGTTGGCCCGACCTACCAAACACACCCTATGTCTTCACTGGGCATAGGTTCTGCAGCATGTTTGTCACGAGGGTACAGGATATAGTGCTTGCTTTTGGCTTCTAGGAGTTTCTCTTCTTGTACGAGTCCTGATTCGTTAGAGGGAAAAGGTGTTCGGTTTGTTGGTATCTGAATCCAGTGTGGCTTTCGTTAGCCAAACTGACTGAATGCGACGGAATAGAAGGGAAAATACGTACACTGCACTGCACAAGACGTACAGGCTGCAAGAGAAAAACACCTAAATTGGCCATCAAGTTCTGCAAACTCGACAGCCAACCAATAGTGTGATGTCACACTGAAACCAAGTAAAGACAACCATGACCTCTTACCAGCTCAAGAGTGCTGGTTGGTTCAGTTCCTTACCATGTGTGATGTCACACTGAAACCTTAAAGATACTGGAGTACTAAATAAAGTTTACTTGAATTTCTCAGCGTGCTACATATTTCAATTTTAATACTATAGGATTTTTCCGTGTTCTCATGGTGTGTTTTTTTCAAGAATTCTCATGGTGTTTTTCCTTGATGATTTTCTCTCTATGCAGGGATTCGGGTGCCAGGAGGACTCCATCTTCTGCGGCATCTTCGACGGGCACGGCCAGTGGGGCCACTACGTCGCCAAGGCCGTCCGGGACTCGCTGCCGCCGTCGCTGCTGTGCCGCCGGCAGGAGGCCGTCGCGCTGGCGTCGCTCATCGATGGTGAGAAGAAGCTCGGCGACTGCCAGTTCGACCTCTGGAAGCAGTCCTACCTGGCAGCAGCCGCCACCGTCGACGAAGAGCTCCGCCGAAACCGCCACCTCGACGCGGTGGATAGCGGTAGCACTGCGCTGTCCATCGTGAAGCAGGGTGAGATGATGGTGATCGCGAACGTCGGCGACTCGCGGGCCGTTCTGGCGACCACGTCGGACGACGGCAGGGTCTCCGCCGTGCAGCTCACCGTCGACTTCAAACCAAACTTGCCTCGTAAGTACTGCAAGAGACGACGTTCACGAATTCTCAAGACGACCGTTGCTCACTAACGGTCAAACCTGAATCACAGAGGAGCAGGAACGCATCAGGCAGTGCAAGGGGCGGGTGTTCTACCTCAATGACGAGCCCGGCGTGCACCGGGTGTGGCTGCCTGACCAGGAGGCGCCGGGCCTCGCCATGTCGCGCGCCTTCGGCGACTACTGCGTCAAGGACTACGGCGTGATCTCGACGCCGGAGGTGACGCAGCGGAGGATCACCCCCCGGGACCAGTTCGTCATCCTCGCCACCGACGGGGTATGCAACCAACGATGCTCCTTCTCCTCCATTTCGGTTTTTCATTCCATGGCAACTGGCACAGTTCTATCGTTTTTTGTTGCTTGCGTACATCATCTCACGAATGGTAATTTCACCTGCAGGTTTGGGATGTGATCTCCAACCAAGAGGCTGTGCAGATCGTGGCTGCCACGCCGGACAGGGAGAAGGCGGCGAAGCGTCTCGTCCAGTGCGCCGTCCGTGAATGGAGACGCAAGCGGCCGTGCTACGCCGTCGACGACTGCTCCGCGATCTGCCTCTTCTTCCACTCGCCACCTCCGTCGTAGACACAGCTTCGTCCAACATTTCCGTCAGGACTTAGGACTTCGAAGAGAAAATCTGCCTACCCTTCCACGGTAGAGTGCGGAGTCGCGATCAGAGACCAAAATAGCAGATCACTGCAAATCAGAACGTGCAGTCTGGCTAGTGACTGGGATAGCTGGATGCTGGGCGAACTGCTGCGGGTGGAAGACGGAGAAATGTCCGGCCTTCACACCCCCCATGCCAAAATGTACTTGAACCAACGCAGCCACCGGCAAATCGAAAAAAAAATGTATTTTGTCCTCATTTCTCTGTGTGTGGGCATCAGTCTCTGTTATGATGGAAAATAGTCACAATTATTATGGGTGTACATCAATCACAGACAGACGGGGCAGTATACCGCACATTCGGCGCCCAATAAGTGCGCCGAAAATCAGAATCTTAGATCTTTTGGACTGAAGCATCATGCATTATTTGGCACATCACCGTTCATATCGATTGTTGATTCGGTAGGCAGCACTCAGGTGAGAATTACAATCCATGGTGGCTGTAACTGTCGATTCAGCCACCATATCTGCTTTTTAGGGACTCTGGAGGCTCCTCTTCCATGATGCCAGCTCCAGCCGTGGCCAAGTATTCCCTGATCGTGGTTTTCCGGTCACCCAGATAGGTGTGGTCTAAGAAGTTGCCATATGCTGGCTCTCCAAGATTTTTGGCAGCAAGAACACTGCAAGCGATCATAACTGTGAGAGGTGCTTGTAGTATCAGAATAATCAGGCTTCACATGCACGTCTAATGATAACAGTGGTGAAGATGGTGAGAGTTCGATAGAAAACGCGTTGCTACAGAATAGCTAGAATGTTCAAACCAAAGACTTATTTTTTTGCTTTTGCGATGCATCTCGCTTTCAGATGACACAAAGCAATGGTACCATTTTACTTGAAAAATACACCTTGCGTTGAGATGTCCCTAATTTGATGTTTCGGGAGAAAAAAAAATATCGCTACAATAATTGGTACCTCGATGGAGCTCACAGGCGTACAATGGTTCTAATTTGTACAAGATACCTTTTCTGATGTTAATTGTGGGTTCAGTGGAGAACAGAAAAGGAAGAGGCAAATATGTGCATTGTGCAGGATAAGATGATTGACGAGCAGATACTTACCAATGCCTTAGATATAGACGACAGGGCAATATATCATCCCTCCATATTTTATCAATGTTGTAGCGTCCATAGTGCTGATTATATATCTCCTTGCTTCCTGTAGAAGGATTTGGTCAATGTTTCAGCATGTAGTGGATGGTGGAATGAGATCACAATTCTGCGCTGTCTTGTGCAATTGCAAAAACTAAACAGCTTCTAGATTGCATTAGAAGCCAACTTTGCCCTGAAGGGGTATAAGAAAAATATTATGCTTAAAACTTTGCTCATCATCATAAACTTTCACTATTTGAACAAGATTGAAACATGTCTAGCTTAATTGCACTCCATACTTTGTTATCCCACGATTTCTTAGCGTTGTGTTTTTAATAAGAAAAAATGGGACTTGATTATGCGATTCAAAATATATGTACGATCGAGTTTGAAAATAAATTAATCGTATTCATAAACAATCTGATACTATGTGTAGTAAACAATTTTGATATCTCACTGTCTTTGCGTAGAGCTGTGTCATGATAGATTTATGTAATTTTACTCAAACAACCATGCATCTTTCAATAATTTGTATATCAAATATTTCAAAAGGCATTAATAAAAGAAAATAGGTCACCGGGAATAAAACAGTAAACTGAGATGATAATTTGAATATAAAGAGATGCCAAATCACAAACAAAATAGAATTTATATTAAAACCTGGAAATAAACTTCATCCTACCATATTTCATCAATAAATTCAATATTCAAACAAACAAACAAACCGTTACATAGCACATCATTAAAATGAAATGCAGAACTGAGAGAGATTTTGTGATATAGATCCAACCTTTGCATCTCACTAGGAAATATTCTTCATCGCTATAACGTGCACAGACAACCTGAATCGATAAACCCCAGCAGGAAGCAGTAGCACGAAATAAATAAATAAAAGTTAAGCTAAGATTGTTTTTTTCAGTAGAGAATGCAAGCCCTTACTGCTGGATTTGGAAAAGGCACTCCATCCAATCCTTCAGGAACCACCTGACAATACATAGAAAAAAATACCAAAATTAAAATCCAGGACTACAATCTAAACTCCGCCAAACAGATTCAGGCGTGAGACAAAGAGACTTAAACCCTAACCAAATTGGTTAGCATGCACTATATAGTAAATTAATTGGTCACCCACTGCAAGAAATCTGAACTCGGTCTCTCTCTCGATGAATGCTGGCACCTGCGAATATCCCACTTCAGTGCTTCTCACTAAAGGAAACACAGAAAAGTTCCAATGGATTGCACATGAGCTAAAAGGTGCAGATTATCTTTGAGGAAAGTACGGTACCTCCTCCTCCTTGATTTCAAACACAGTGACAACTATCATTTCTCCCTCACATTGCTCCACGCTTAAGCTTGAGAACTCCTATTAGCAAGCCCAATACTCCAATAAGAACATAACTTAATAGAAAACGTCAACTACAATTCAACTTATTGGCAAAACTACACACTAAATTGTACATCCACACACATACAGATCCAAAATCAATACTTCTGATATCTTAATAAATCACCATACTTTCCTTTCTTTGATGACCATAGACAGCAAATACAAGAGTACAAAACCATCCTCTTCTGCTTGTACAAGAGTAATACTATAGTTCTACATCCCTGAAACTGCGTCATGCCTCCATTTTTTCCAATGCAACATAATTTACTCCTTTATGGACTCCACAAAACAGTTTGCAAAACATTCTCAATGGACAAGGGATGGTTTTGCTGGAAAACGGGTGGTCTTCATGAATGCAAAGTTAAAAACAAACGTAGCATTAAACTAGGAACCAAGGAAGTGGGAGAGGATGGGTTACTAATGCTGCACACACGGTGCAGCCGAAATATGAGTGGTAATAGCCCGATCAAACAAAGTGTGTCTCCACACAGTCAAAAGATCACGCTAACTTCTCAGGAACCAATTGCCGTCCCAGCAGCTTGATGGGGTATCACTAGTGCATTACCGCTCATATGGGATGGGTGGCTGACAGGGTTTTGGCATGTCTGATATGCATCCAATGCCCAGCACGCCTCAATCCAACAGGAAGCTAAACCTGAGTTATTATTAATTTTTGACAGATAGACGGAACTGAGTTAGAAAGTGGTCCTATCCAGAGCGAATTGCTACAACCCTTCAAGCATATGGCCATTAAGGTTCATGCATGATCAGCCAGGACAGAGAAACACTTCCCCAATCCGCAAATATACAGCGGTGTCTAGTACATCATAGGACCCCGAAAGCCTGAATACACAAAGATCATATAGGAGAAGCCTATAAATCGAATCGTGGCTTAACCCCATTATCTCGCCGTACCAGATTAAACTCAACGTGTAATACGTGTCATCCTTGTAATATTGCAGTGGATCACTCAAGTTCCTGCAGTCAGCAACTTCTATGTGAACTGTTGCACATGTAGTAAACCATGACGATTTCTGGAAAATATGTCGCATTTAAGCATTTCTGGGACAATTTTTTTTATTGTCGCACAGAGCAACAATCCAACATCATGTCTCCCAAAAATGTTCACAGTATTGAGTTGAAATGGAAGTACAGCACTACATAGGAAAAGTCACACGAACCATGCCTACACAAAGATGAATTACATTTACTGACGACACGAGCATGTAGACAGATGGGCAAACTTGCCTTGGTTGCCTCGATGGCGATGCCGCGCTCGAAGAAGATGGGGGCAGCGTGGGCGAAGACGCGGCGGAACCCGCGCAGCGCCGCCACGCGGAACCCCTCCAGCTCGGGGAACGTGCTCCTCGCACTCCGCTCTGCCGTCAGGGACCTGGAAATTTAGGCCTGTGGCTTGGGTTTTGAGTTAATTACTAGCGTGGGGTGTGGTGGCGCTCACCGGAGAGAAGCGAGCCGAAGCCGATGACGGAGATGCGGCCGCCAGGAGAGGCGATGGCGGCGAAGTCGGCGGCAGAGGCCAGCTCGGTGAAGCAGCCGGCGCCGCTGGCGGCGTTGGTCGCGGAAGAAGTTAGAGGAGGCATGGGGCGGCGGCGGATGGACGGCTGCGAGGGTTCCGGCGATCGCCGGAGGTGGAGGCGGGGATGGAGGAGTGGTCGTCGGTGGAGGGTGGGGGAGTCTGCCGCGTTGGATGTTGATCGGACGGCTGGGGATTGGCCGGGGCGGAGCGTTACAGCGGTGCCGCGCATTATTGAGGGAAGGCTGAGGCGAGCGTGCGTCCACTGGACACACTGGTTGTACTCTAGTTCACTTGGGTGCTTCGGCAATGGAATCGGTACTCACGGCATCTCTAGGGCCGAAGTACTGTATTTCGGACGCTTAAAATAACAGCTTACTGACCGTTGAAATAATCGTTGGATTATGATTATCCGTTTACGTTTGAGGTGTTTCCGACGGCCTGACGTATTCTGTCTGACGAGACCGTTCAGGGTTATTTGCACAAAAAGTTGCAATGTATGAAACAAATTAACCATACAAAACAACGAAAATAAAGGTTTTAAGTACTTTATTATTACAACCAAATAAATGTGAAGGTCTACAAGCATCAAGCATTATCATAAATAGAGTGTAATCCACAATTAACAAATAAAAGTAGATGAGATTGGCTACTCATCCATTTGTTGATGCCCCAGCTGATGCCCACTAATAGTCACTCAAATTCTTCTGAAAACATTTAAAAATATTGATGTTCGGAAGACTTCAACGTTTATATTTAGGAACTCCTTCCATGTACCTGCCTCAGGGTTTGGCTCAACCAACTCACCCTGGAAGTCTCATCCGTGTTCATTGCGGCTACCAGGACACTCTGTCTTGACGATCATGTTGTGCATGATCACACAACAGGTCATCACCTAATGCTTGGTCTAAAGAGATCATGTTCTAGCTGGTTGATGAATAGCCCACCGAGTTTGGAGCACACCAAATGCTCGCTACACATCTTTTCTGCAAGCCCCTTGCACCTTGGTAAATCTCTTACCTTTTTGTTTGAGGATTACATATTGTCTTCACTAGTGTGACCTGTTAGGATAAATATCATCAGTAAGATAATATGGCTTGTCATATGTATTACCATTGATCTCATAGCTCACCTTAGGAGCAGTGCCTTTCATAAGCCGGTTGAACAACAGACACAAGTTGAGCACAATAATTTCATTTGCTGACGACACGGGTAGGTATTCAGATAGGCAAACTTGCCTTGGTTGCCTCGATGGCGATGCCGCGCTCGAAGAAGATGGGGGCAGCGTGGGCGAAGACGCGGCGGAACCTGCGCAGCGCCGCCACGTGGAACCCCTCCAGCTCGGGGAAGGTGCTCCTCGCACTCCGCTCTGCCGTCAGGGACCTCGAAATTCAGGCCTGTGGCTTGGGTTCTGACTTAATTACTGGCTTAGGGAGTGGCAGCGCTCACCGGAGAGAAGCGAGCCGAAGCCGACAAAGGAGATGCGGCCGCCAGGAGAGGCGATGGCGGAGAAGTCGGCGGCAGAGGCCGCCTCGGTGAAGCGGCCGGCGCCGCCGGCGGCGTTGGTGGCGGAAGCAGGCTAGAGGAGGCATGGGGCTGCGGCGGATGGACGGCTGCGAGGGTTCCGGCGATCGCCGGAGGTGGAGGCGGGGATGGAGGAGTGGTCGTCGGTGGAGGGTGGGGCGGTCTGCCGCGTTGGATGCTGATCGGACGGCTGGGGATTGGCCGGGGCGGAGCGTTACGGCGGTGCCGCGCATTATTGAGGGACAGAGGCGAGCGTGCGTCCACTGACACTGGTTGTAGTTCACTTGGGCCGAGTTTGGTAGCCTGGGTCCGAATCCTGACTCACTGGCGTCTGCAGGCACATCTGCGCGTCTAGAACGAATCATGGTCGGAATTGATATGTTGTTTGGTAGGTCAGGTTGCATCGGCTAGACCGAAAACGCCTTTCTATTTGTTTGCCTGCAGCTAACCCAAAATCTCGATGGAGATGAGATTAGGCATGTTTGATATCATCCAGGCAAACATAAGGTTACCTCTTCTCTACAACGGGTAGCCTTACCATGCTCTCACCTCCTATCACACATAAATCACAGTTCATGACGGTTGTAAACTTACGAAGCTAGCAGTTCATGAAATCAGCCCTAGCTAGTACGAATGGTAGTTCATAATACGATGCTCCCTAGCTACTACAGGGTCGTTTAACATATGGGGATCGAATAGAGGTTCGAGAAACAGGGGATCATAGGGGGTTCTTCTTCTTCACTTCTTCTCATATGGTGGTGTTGTCTCTGGCTTCCCACATTGCGTCTGCCCACTCTTGCCTCTTCTCCTTCCAGGCATCATTCTCGCCTGCGTCCACGCCATGGACGATCTCTACTTCATCAAAAGTGACAACCTCTTCGAACAACTCATTCTCGCCCCAACCTAGGACCCAGTTATGAAGAATGCAACAAGTAAGGATCGGCTTTACTTGAATGTCAAAAGTGTGGAACGGTTTCTGGTCAAGGACCTTGAACCTGTTCTTCAATGCAGCAAAGTCCCTCTCAATGGTGACTCTAAGGCTTGAGTGTCTCAGATTGAAAACTCGTTCGCATTCTGAGGTCGGTGCTTCGCAGAGAACTCATTGAGGTGGTACCTTGTTTTCCTGAAGGGAGGTAGAATACCAGGTTGGCATGCATATCTAGCATCTCTGAGGCAGAACTTACCCTCAAGGATTTTCAACCCATCAGGCCTTGACAAGCTGTCGGACAGGATGCTCACATCATGAGCTAAACCCTCCCACCCAGCAAGCACGTAGGTGAACCTCATATCGAAATCCACAGCTGCTAGCACGTTCTGGCTGGTGTAGTGCTTCCTCCCGTGGAATGATGCATACATTGATCTCGGTACCTTTGCAGTGACATGAGTACCATCAATAGTGTAACATCCCAAATTTCAAATAAAAGAAGAAGAACAATTCCAGAGATCCAAAATTCAGAACCAACAAAAACTTTTATTTTGCATATAGTGCCATGCATAGGACTTGTGCATTTTGAGTGATATGCCATGATGATTGTTATATTGTGTATATGATGAACTCCAAAACCCTAGAGTGATCAAGTGATGATCACCAAACAAATAAATCAAAAAGAGAAAGAAGTCAAATATTAATAAAATCCTAAAAACCCTAACATATGGTCTATGTCATTTTTGTAAATTTGACCCTAGACCCATTTGGTCTTCACCAATACTTGTATTATGATATTCAAGGGTAATTACAACTTTGAGAATCAAAGATATACCATTTAAATCAAATTCAAAAATTAAAATGGGATCACATGAGATAATGGTCATTTCTAACTTTTATATTCTGGTCACCACTTTGAGCCTCTCTATTTCAAAAATTCTAAACCAAACAAATTCAAATCTTTGCATGCCATCCAAGTACTCATCAAGGTGAACATTTTCTGTAAAGACCATCACCCCAAATTCTTTTTGGATCAAGAGTTAGGATCAATCAAAGATGAGACTTTGAATCAAATGCAAGTTTCCCAATTTTCAAAATGTGATCAAATCCTGCCAAACCTTGACCACCAATTGACCTAGCCATACTCCCCTGACCCAACCCTACCTAGCCCATGCAAGAGATCGATATGGACACGACCAGAACATGGCTGGCCATGGCCATGCCGATCCCGTTCCACCTCGACACCCTCCCCTCTCATCTCTGCCTCTCCACTCCTCACCACCTTGCCAAACACGAAGCCAAAGATCTCCTGGATCCGCCCGTACTCGCCATTGACCACGAGGACGATGACAGGACCCGGACGACGCGCGCCCAGGTACGCCGCGAGCGGCATGGGCGACGTCATCGCGCACGGACGCGCGCGACACGGCCACGCGGCGCTCGCAGAATCTCGCCGTACCCCGACCATATCCGCGCGCCTTGGTACCTTCCTCGCCACGCGGAACTCGCCGGACACGCCGTCGTCATGCCTTAGCGCCCAAGGTCGCCGGAGAGGACGAACGCGCCCGCCATTGCCGCGCCAGTACATGCACGGTCCCGACCATCCTACGCGTCACCTTGCCGCGCCGTTCACGCTCATAGCTTCGTCGTGACGTCGTGAACACGACCCCATCGTCGCCTAGCCCTCTAGCCCACCGGAGCGGCCGCACCCTTGTCGACCTTGCCGCAACACCACGGCCACTCACGCGCCTATAAAAGGAGACCTCCCCTCGACTATCCCAGCACACCACCATGATCACCACTCACCACCGCTTCTCCTCGCACCAGTAGCCACCTCAATCGTCGCCGAAGTGAGCTCAATCGGAAGATCGGAGCCGCGGAAGCTCTGCAGCAATCGCCGTCGACCCAGGCCACCTCGAGCGACGTCGCTGCTACAGGCTGCCTCGCCGTCGTCTACAACCTCGTCAAGCACATTGCCAACCCTAGCTGGAGCCACCGTAAGCCCTCCGACCCCTTACCTGCGCCGCCGGCGAGCTTCTCTCTCACCGTCGACGATGACACGCGTGAACCGTTAGATCGCGTTCTAATCCAACGCCCCACGTTAGCCCATACCGCTTCGGCAGTTAAGTGTCGCTGACAGGTGGAGCCCATTGTCAGGCGGCCCGCGCGTGCACAGATGCGTGGTGGGCTGGCCTTGGGCCGTTTTTAAACGTTTGGGCCCAGTTAGTTTTCCCGCCGGCCTATTTAATTCAAACTTCGTTTAATAAATTTAGTTTGAATTCAATACTGAACCCAACTTTGAAAATTCATAGAATCTGTTTGGCTTGGCCAAATTTAACAAACTTTATATATTTGGAAAGCTAGTAAAAAGATCTACATTATGCCACTGGTCTCACCTCGAGATCTATTGTGGAAATAAAATGATAAAAAGAAGAAGGCAGAGACTTTTTCATATTCAAATAATTATTAAAAATCAACCAAAATAGATATTTAATTAATTCCAACTCCAATAGCTCACATTTGACTTACACTAATTGTTTCTGCAAGAAAATGGTGTGGTCACTTTGCATGATCATGCCCTTGTTTAATTAATGGACAATATGGCTAGTTTAGTTAAGTGATATTGTCCAAAACTATTATGTAAATCATATGAAGTATTTTACTTCATTTAAATCTTGTCCCAAATGAATTCATGAGATGTTTGCACCCCTGGTACAAACACTCCTATATGAATATTTGGGGAATTAAATCATTTGTGGAATTATAACATGGTATGAGGTGATCTCCCTCATTTAAATCATTTTCTCAAATAATGATAATGAATGTTTGACTTAGGTCAATATGAATTCATGTATGGTTATTTGAGAAGTTAAATCTTAAGAAGATTTCAATGAGAGGAAATTATTTTTCTCAAAGACTAAATGGAAATTATTAATTACATATGTAATGAGAGGAAATTACTTTTCTTTAATAAAGAACACCAATGCACCTAATTATTTTATGTGTGTGCTTAGCATAGTTTGTGTGAAGTAATGATGTGCTTAGTATAGCTTTTGAGCTTGCTTAGTGATTATACCTCGTATTCAAATTTAGACGCTAGCACCGGAGATTACCAAGAGGAAGGAGAATTCTACCCAGAAGAAGAAGAAGAAAACCTAGAGAACTACCAAGGCAAGATAATACTCTTGCAAAGTGCAAAGCTCTCCTTGAGCAAGGCACCATGATTCTTACCTTTCTTCATACAAGACTATCTTATATTTACACTATACAAGTTTTACTTGTTGTGTTTACAAAGGATGGATTAAAATTGGTCTAGAGAACAAGATTACTAGATTAGTAAAGTTAGTCTTATAGATAGCAAAGCAATGTAGCACCCCTCATGATTAGTGCTAGTGCTAAAATACTAAAACTTTGACTACTCTAGATGGGAACATATGACTTGTTGAATTTGAAACTTTGGAATGATGAGACATTCCATTGAATGATTTGAAGTTGAATATGAACAAGAGAAGATAGTGATTTTTGATAAAACCCTGATACTGGTTTGAATGTGATACCTTTCCAATTTTTGAGTACCCCTACAATACCTGATTATGGGTAGGGCTTAGCTGGAAGTTTATAAATTTTAGTATGAGTTCCCTCTGAACACACATCATAGGGGTTATGCCGAGGCTGCCTCCGTTGTTGCGAAATGATGTGAATTGAGGTGAATTGTACGGCCAAGCCCTGTGCAGTTCCCAGGTTAACAGTTGGTTTTCACTGGGAGGCCAAGCTCATGGGGAGAGGTGCTCATACTAGGATTTGTAAGTGAAAGTATGGTTGATGATCCGCGTACTGTGTTACGATGATTCGGAGTTATTTCGACGGATGAAATCAAATGTTGTGGCACAAGTGTGCAACCTCTGCAGAGTGTAAATCTATTCGAATAGCCGTGTCCACGGTTACGGACGGTTGGAAAGGCCATACAGTTTCCTGTGTCAGATTTTTGAAAACCTTAGTGAATGTGAATGGTGACTTGGTGACTTGTTGGAATTACAACCAATGTTGTGGGAATGACATTAATGTTCCCACTTGAGTTAGTTAGCACATGATCAAATACTTGTGAACTAAAATATGGCTTATGCAAGTAAACTAGAGTTTAGCACCTTTACTTCAAGAGTTGGCATTTTACATTAGTATTAGTTTGCCAGTACTTAAAGTACTTACGGCTTTGTCCCTGGCTATTCAAATGGTCAGAGTACGATGATGAACAGAACTATCACGAGGATGACCAGCAGGACGCCTACGACAACTAGGGGTTTCTGACGTCAAAAGTTAGCCTGTGGACTAGAGAGTCCATTGGTTATTACGCTTCCGCTATGTATGAACTTGTGTATGTATGTTGATTGATAGATCAACTATTTGTGTAAGATGAATCATGTGATTCAAGATTGTAAGACATTATGGCTTGTAATATATAATGACTGTGATATTCGACTATTATGCCTCGCAACAACATTATCCTGGGATTGCGATGAATGATATAATAGGCATCCGGACTTAAAAATCCGGGTGTTGACAAATAGCCCCAATGCAATCCTGTGAAAAAATTAGCACACAATCATGTTTCTGATAGTGCCACACATCTGATAGGTGGAAGGAACATGATTTTGTACTCACCCTGAAATAGAGAAACCACTTGTAGCTATTCTTGATCTTGGGTGATGTGTTCGTTGATGCTGACTTGATCATTTCACCTCTGAGCTTCCCAATTGCGTACAACACCTGCTGGAAGTACCGAGAGATAGTCTCCGTGAATCGCCTGAATGTGTTATGGATGACATGAAGAAACATTGCGACTTGTTCTTCGACAGAGGTGTGGATGCTATTAGTCTGTAGTCCTCTAGTCCTGAATGTTTTCACAAGTGCATAGAAAGGGGCTATTCTCATCTGTAGCATCTGGATAGCCTTTACGTCATTGCAGTTGTAGATATGGTTTAGGTTGGCAATCCTCTCCTGATCTCGTTGTATCATAGGACCGTAACTCACACGAGAAAAAGTAGCATGCCTAACTGCTCTCTTGTGCACCATCAGGATCCAAGCTTGTATGCAAACGATGAGTGCTGCAGCGTGATGCACAAGCTGGAGTTGGTCGGTCTACTCAAACAAGATCTATGCATTACGAACGGTCTTATACAACCCAACTAATTCTACCAACGTGAATCTGAGAGTATAGTAGAGCAGATGAGTTTCCCCTTACCTCCGTCATGGCAGACGACGGACACGACCGAAAGCCGCCACAGATGTGCGCAGGCTCCGCCGCCGCTGAAAAAGAGGACCCTGGTTTGGCGCCGAAGACCGAAGGGAGATGCGCGCTGCTAGATCTTTGTTGCCGCCACCGGTGCGAAAATTGTGGGAAGGGAAAATTTGGGAGGAGGCTAATGGAGAGGGTAACCGAAGAGGGAGGTTACCCCTACCTTTGTCGCGCAACGCTGCTGGGATTTCGTCTTCTCCCGCCATGCCGAGGAGGAGCGCCCGCACGAACGGCGTTGTCGATTTTCGTCTCGCTAGGGCCTGGCCCTGGAGAAACTATCAAACTGGACGTTCCTCCGGGGCCTGTCCCAGAGGTGCTTTAAGACCCGTGCTATGCAAGAACGCGACTGAGCCCAGGGAACCAAACAGCCCGAAAAATGATGGGCCGATGCGAGCCAAAGGTCGCCCAGGCTACCAAACGCGCCCTTGGGGTGCTTCGGCAATCTGTAGGCATTTCGGATGCTAAAAACTACATCTCTAGTGTTCGTTTGCCTTAAGTCGTTAGTGTAAAAATAGTCATCGGTTTATGATAGTCATGCCGTCGCATTATGTCCGATGAGATAGATTAGGATTATTTGCACCAAAAATATGCAATATATAAAAAAATTAGACCTACAAAAAAGCAAAAATAAAGGTTTTAAACACTTTGTTATTACAACCAAATAAATGCGAATATCTACATGCATCAAGCATTGAAATGAATATAGCGCAGTCCACAATTAACAAATAAAAGTAGATGAGATTTGTTACTCATCCGTCTGTTGATGCCCATCCAATACCCATTGATGGCCAAATTCTTATGGAAGCGTTTAGAAATATTGTTGTCAATGACTTCAACGTTCATATTTAGGAACTCCACCCAGGTACCTGCCCCCCAATGGGGGATTGACCTGAGTATTTAGTCAACCAACTCACCCTAAAAGTCCCATCCGTGTTATGTCTCACGATCATGTTGTGAATGATCATACAACATGTCATCACCTCATGCATGGTCTAAAGAGACCATGTTCTAGCTATGTGACTAACAATAGCCCACCGAGCTTAGAGCACACCAAATGCCCACTCCACATCTTTTCTGCAAGCATTTGGAACCTTGGTAGTTTTTGTTTCAGGATTACGAATTATGTTCTTCACTAGTGTGGCCCAATCAGGATAAATGCCATCAGTAAGATAATATGACTTGTCATATGCATTACCATCGATCTCATAGCTTACCTTAGGAGCGGTGCCTTTCATAAGCCGGTTGAACAATAGAGACAAGTTGAGCACAATAATTTCATGGGATTTCTATTTTCGTGCCCTCGGTTCCTTAGTTGTGCTCAGTTTTCCCCAGCCCCTTAGTTTTTCCTCAGATTTCCCCAAGCCTTTGTCTGAAACCCGCAGAAAGAGCTCAGACGGAAGGAATCCGTTTATTTGAACGTTCGTGCCGACGTGTGGGGCCGCGTCGTCTGTGGGGCCGCGTCGTGTGGGGTTGGTAGGAAGGGACCGCGTGGGACAGCACGAGACCGTGTTTGGTTGTACATGAGAGCTGGGTTTTGTCTCTCTCGGTCCAAATTGGCATTTTTAACAACACCTTTTCCCCTCTTTCTCTCTCTGTCTTTTTCACCAAATTAGTATCAAATCTAGAGAAGCTTCTATTTCTGTCTTTCTTCAATTATTTATGCCTTTTGGCCCTCGTTTTTTGCCCAATATGGCAGCAAATCTAGTAGCAAATCTAGAAGCTATTATATGATAAATTCACAAGCAAGATAATCGAGAAAACTAAGTATAATACATAGGTAAACTGCATACAGCAGCCAATAACATTGTTAATGTTCATGACAAACTAAGCTGGAAAAAAATACAAGACGCACGCAATGTATGGCCAACAAGAAGATTAGGATACCCCAGAATGAATGAATTTGTTATTCATTCCTCATATATTTCTGCGTCGCTCCATTCGTGCATTATCCCAAGGAAATATTCATTGAACTCCCGCCATCTGCAGTGTGCGGCTAATACATCCTCCAAACGGTATGGTCTGTGTTCATTTCTCAGACCGTAGCTTCCTAATCTATGCACATATTGTGGCCACTCATCCCATGAATTTGTATCATGAAAGTACTCTCTGGTATAACTGTCGTGGTATCGTCACAGCATATGCCATAGGGTGGCTAATCGAAGGTGGTTCCTTGTGGTCTCACGGCGGTATCCGGATGCGGGTATGGGGACGAGCGACACAGTCGACGTACCCAGGTTCGAGGCCCTCCTGTGGAGGTAACACCTCTACTCCTGCTATGAGTGTATAAGATGATCACACAAGTACAATGGTGCTCCTTGAGCCGTATCCGGCTGCTCGGGGAGGCTAAGGTAGACGAAGGTCTCTCTCCCCGAGTAGCGCTAAGACTAGAATGAAGTGAGAATGATCGATCGTCCCCGCACGAGGGGGTAGCCCAGCTTATATAGGCGCCGGCATTTTACATAGAAGTCCCTATAGTCTAGTGGCCGGCTTGGCCGGCTCCGGCTCCGCTCCTTCCCGAGGCGTTGACGTCATGGAGCCGTTGAGGCGTCATGGCCTCGTCCCATCCGCCCGCCGGAGTCAGCCGGTATGGCGAGGAGGTGTCTCCGTCGCCATCATGTCCTCGTAGCCGGTACGGACCGACGTACGCCATGATGGCCTCGTCCGCCGCGTGGCACTATTGCTCCACAGGTGCCCCGCGCTTACGGGAGATGAGGTCAGCGTGGACCTTTGAACCCGGACCACCTACCCAGTTCCTTCTCATGCAAGACTCGCCAGCCTCGAGTCGGTCTAGGGTATAAACCCCAGTCGGATATGGCTTGTAGAAGCCGGCCCAGCCACAGCGTTGAAGGCCGTAGCCAGGCCGACTAGGACTTAGAGCCAGCCGGCTTCCGGGTCAGCCGGCTAGGCTCCAGCCGGCTGCTCCTTAGTCGGCCTTTGCCGCCAGCCGGCCAACCTCAGCCGGCTGCTCCGCGTCCATTGCCCTACCCGGGGTCTTCCCCCCGACAATAACCCAAATCCGCGTAGTAGATGCAGCCAGGTCGAAGTGTCGGGTGCACTCTGGTGTCGACGGAGATACACCGGATATAATGCACGAAGAAGGCATGAATGCCAATGTTATTGACTGGATGGAGAGAGCGGCTCTGTGTGTCCACACGGTACACCACAGGCGTGTTGTGCATCAACACAAGCAGCAGATCACCATCCGACTTCACAAGGTAGAACTTGTCACTTCCAAGTTCTGGAAATGAAATTAGTGTCTCCATCTTGACAGTGCTCGCGCGCTGCTGCAACTGTACATTGGTGCACACTATTCTTCCGGACTCAAAATTGTCCACAGCTATTGCATACAGTTCACCATTGAACGGGGTAATGCAACGCATACACTATGGTCCTTGATCGAAAATCTTCCTTCTCCCCAATCTTCAGATATGTCCTTAGTTGGAGTGCTCTCATCGACCCAACCAAGTTCCTCCGGGTAATGTCCGCAAGTGAAGACCATAGTCGGGGAGTTGATTACAGCGACTGAATCCAGAAAAATAGATGGCATCTGCGCCTCAAACATAGTGTTCGATGTCTTTGTGAGTGGGTTCAGAAGCCGTATCTTGTGCGGCGGGTTCTTCTGGGCAAGCACGATGACGCAACGGCAAAAGCCGACGAAGTAGTATCTAAAATATATTGATGAAGATAACATTCAGCACTAAGATTGAAAATAAGAATAGATTAACCCTATAGATATGGAGGAATTTGAACCTTGCACGAACTGCAGATAGATCTATGGTGACGTAGCGGGATGTGCCGAGATGGAGGAAGGTGAACTCAGCGGCGCGTGGAAGGGCGTGGTCTAGCATGATCCATTCGTGCAGGTGCACGTCGGGATCGAGTAAACCTGAGCGCCAATTTCTACAGACTTGCCTCATAGCAGAGTAGGTGTCCACGTACTCCTCATTCACCAATAAGCATTCGCCGATCTTGTGAAGTGGTCCGTCAGCCGTGAGAGAGGCCCAGTTCACGGAGTCGCCACGCTTGGATGCGCCGCCCTCGGAGGCGACGGGCTCGGCGGCGACGGGCTCGGAGGCGACGGGCTCGGAGGCGACGGGCTCGGGGGCGATGGCCGCCGGCGCATTCTTCTTCTCCATCGCCGGCAGGGGAGCGCTCGTACGGCGGTTGGGGTTTTTTGGAGAAGTTGATGGGACGTGAGAGGGGTGGTTTCGTGCATGAGCGAGAATGAGACGTACTATGTGCAGAGGGAGGGAGAGAGGGGCTTACGCGTCCTAAATGCGACCCGCGTCCTACGCGTCCACTATTGCACGTCTGCACCGCGACACGCGTCAACAATGGCACGTCTTCCACTTCTGCACCGCAACACGCGTCCTCGAGTCTAACCCTAGAAATTTAGATATACTCAGGTATACCCTCGAGTCATATACTAGCATTTTTTGTGTGCTCAGTTTTCGCCTTGAGTGCTAATATCGGCTAGTGCAATATACTCAGTTTTACCCTCAAGTGGCTGGTCAACGAGAGAGTCAACAAATGGGATTAACTAGTTAAATGAGTTATTTAATGTGCAAAAAAATCCGAAAAAGAGTGGCACTTACTCATGGAGTCTTTAGCACAAATTGCCACTTCTCAAATCATAGATAAATCAAGTTTTACCACAAATTGCCACTTCTCAAATCACCTAGTAGCTATGAAGGTGCATGGTTTTGCACAATAAGCCCTACCCAAAACAGCTTTCCCCAAAACATACTTTGTCTGAATGAGGCCATCATTTTCACACTCATGTATATTTGTATTGCAAATAGTTTGAGGTAGGCCAAGATGGGTTTCATTGTACCAAACACGCATTTTCCATTTTTTAAATCTCGTATTTGAATCCCTTAGTCTGTTTACTACTCACTTGCCCTTGGTTTCTTGATACTACTCAGTTTTGCCCTCTCTCTTCACAAATTCTCATAGACGCCCAACATTGCCCTGATTGGTCTAGCCGATGTCACGTGGATCGTGCCCGCCGACCGTTGATCGTAGGATTTAACGGGCAGGATAACCCCTATCTCTCTCTCTCTGGTCGGGGCCACCACCCTCTCTCTCTCTGTCGGCGGTTAGCTTCCACCCTCTATGTATGCTTAAGGGCGGTTACCCAGTACACTAAAGTTTGGTTTTCTGCATTATTTTTCACGAGCTAAATTATAAACTCTTTTAGGCATTAATTTTTACGCAAAAAATGATACACCATCACCAATTTGTTGTAGCCATTACTTTTCACGCAAAAAATGATACACCATCACCAATTTGTTGTAGCCATTACTTTTCACGCAAAAAAATGATACACCATCACCAATTTGTTTAGCCATTACTTTTCACGCAAAAAAATGATACACCATCACTAATTTGTTTAGCCATTACTTTTCACGCAAAAAAATGATACACCATCACCAATTTGTTGTAGCCATTACTTTTCACGCAAAAAATGATACACCATCACCAATTTGTTTAGCCATTACTTTTCACGCAAAACAATGATACACCATCACCCATTTCTTGTAGCCATTATTTTTCACGCAAAAAATGATACACCATCACCCATTTCTTGTAGCCATTACTTTCCACGCAAAAAATGATAAACCATCACCGATTTGTTGTAGCCATTACTTTTCACGCAAAAAATGATGAACAATCACCGATTTCTTGTAGCCATTACGGTAAAATGATAAACTATCACGAATTACCATTTCTTTTAGGCATTACTTTTCACGGTAAAATGATAAACTAAATCACGAAGTTCCATTTCCGTCAAAATAGTCCGCATTACTTTTTTGTTGAGATATATACACCCACAACGGTCATCTCCTCCTTAAATTATTGTGTAAACCCCCACAACGGTCACCTCCTCCTTAATTTATTGTGTAAATCCCTACAACGGTCATCTCTCCCTTATAAACACCCACAACGGCCATCCCTTGTGTCAATAGGTTCTGCCTCTCTCTTCTTCGTTCACATACACTTGATCATCCATTGCCATGGCTTCCACGTCTCGGATGCGGACCGGAAGGGGAAGGGGGAGGGGAAGGGGAAGGGGCGGCCGGGGTGGTGGATCATCATCATTGCCACCACCACCGTCGTCAACACTGCCATTGATCATAGAGGAGTTCTTCATCGTCATCTACGAAGACCGTTTGGTCAAGAAGGTACGTACGCGTTCCCACATATATGATGCATGTGATTAATTATGGGCATGTTCTAAAAAATCTTTAATTTCAAACGATCGGCGCTTGATCTCTTTGCAGGCACTCCCAAAAAAGTTTGCGGACTATCTTGACGGCCAGGAGCCAGCTAAGGTGTATCTGCGAGCAGCTGACTGCGGTCCTCGTCTCTGGACCGTGGAGGTCCTATTTGACGGACAAGGCCATATGTATCTCGACAAGGGCTGGGAGAATTTCGCCATCGCGCACGGTGTGGATTTCGGCTGCTACGTACACTTCAAATATGAAGGCGATGATGTGCTCACAGTGAAGGTGTTCGACGGAACAATGTGCAGAAAGTACTACTACTCAGACGATGAAGATACTGACGATGAAAGTGACGACGATGTGAAGCCATGCATCCATCCCCTTTAGATAAGGGGATTATGACCAAGAATATATATGTAGCTTCATATGCATCGATTTAGAGATCTACTAGCTATTTTCTATATATTTAGAGATCTAGCTATTTTCTATATATTATGCACAATGTTTAGCATAAGAGTCACTTTAGATTAAGCTACGAAAATAGTCACCGCCATGGGCTGAGGCGGCCCCACGGAGCGGCTCTATATTATATTCTCTAAATAAATAGACAACCCCAGCGGTCATTGGTCTGCGGAGGCCCCACGGAGCGGCAATATATGATTTTCTATAAATAAATAGACGACCCCACTCGGTCATTGGCTGCGGCAGCCCCACAGAGCGGCAAATATATGTCTTTTCCTGAAAAATAGACGACCCCACTGGTCATTGGCTGCGGCAGCCCCTCAGAGCGGCAATATATGACTTTTCCTGAAAAATAGATGACCCCACTGGTCAATGGCTGCGGCAGCCCTATAGAGCGGCCCCATTTGTCAGCACGAGATGGGTCATAGAGGAACTGCCCTCTGTGCAGCCCCACCCGTCAGATTAACGGTAACGGTAAGGCCTCTGACCTGACGGCAACCCTCCCGTCGAGCGTCTGCGAGGGGTTTCAAACTAGAGGGAGGAGAAAACTGAGGAAAAACTAACGAGCTGGGGAAAACTGAGCACAACTAAGGACCCGAGGGCACGAAAATAGAAATCCCTAATTTCATTATGGGAACCGCCCATGCCAAAGAAAGAGTGCCAAATCCACAAATCTTGCAATGCCACTACCTCCAGAATAACATGCATCCCTCGACATAGTTGTTGTACTGACCCTGCCATGCAAATGGACAGTTCTTCCAATGTCAATGCATTCAATCACTACTGATCATGCCCAGGAACCCTCGAGCCTCGTTGATCGGTAAGAGTCGTCTAGTGTCCTCAACAGTTGGGGCTCTCAAGTACAGTTTGTCGAGCACCCCATTCACGGCTCGGCAAAACCGGTATATGGATTCATGGTAGGTGCTCTCTCACTCATTCACATGTACTCGTCAAAGATGTCACCTGATACGTCTCCAACGTATCTATAATTTCTTATGTTCCATGCTAGTTTTATGACAATACCTACATGTTTTGTTCACACTTTATATCGTTTTGATGCGTTTTCTGGAACTAACCTATTGACGAGATGCCGAAGGGCCAGCTTGTCGTTTTCTGCTGCTTTTGGTTTCAGAAATCCTAGTAAGGAAATATTCTCGGAATCGGACGAAATCAACGCCCAGCATCTTAGAATTCCACGAAGCTTCCAGAACACCCGAGAGCCGCCAGAGGGGAGCCCTGGGGGGGGCCACACATGTGGCCGGCGCGGCCCAGGCCCTGGCCGCGCCGCCCTATTGTGTGGTGGCTCCGTACCCCCTCCGTCTCCGCCTCTTCGCCTATAAGAAGCCCCCTGACCTAAATCTTCGATACGGAAAAGCCACGGTACGAGAAACCTTCCAGAGCCACCGCCATCGCGAAGCCAAGATCTGGGGGACAGAAGTCTCTATTCCGGCACGCCGCCGGGACGGGGAAGTGCCCCCGGAAGGCTTCTCCATCGACATCACCGCCATCTTCATCAATGCTGCTGTCTCCCATGAGGAGGGAGTAGTTCTCCATCGAGGCTAAGGGCTGTACCGGTAGCTATGTGGTTAATCTCTCTCCTATGTACTTCAATACAATGATCTCATGAGCTGCCTTACATGATTGAGATTCATATGAGCTTTGTATCACTATTAGTCTATGTGCTACTCTTGTGATGTTATTAAAGTAGTCTATTCCTTCTTCACGGTGTAATGGTGAAAGTGTGTGCATCGTGTAGTACTTGGCGTAGGTTATGATCATAATCTCTTGTAGGTTATGGAGTTAATTATTACTATGATAGTATTGATGTGATTTATTCCCCCTTCATAGTGTAAAGGTGACAAGTGTGTATGCTATGTTAGTACTCAGTTTAAATTGCAAAGATCTATTATGCTCTAAAGGTTACTTAAATATGAATGCCGAATGTTGTGGCGCTTGTTAACTCCGGCTTGAGGGAGCTCTTGTAGCCCTACACAATGAATGGTGTTTGTTATCAAACAAGAGTATGTGTAGCACAAGTGAGGAGAAGTTATTTATTTATTATGTGATCAATGTTGAGAGTGTCCACTAGTGAAAGTAGGATCCCTAGGCCTTGTTCCCAATACTGCAATCATCGCTTGTTTACTGTTTTACTGCATCTTTACTTCCTGCAATATTACTACCATCAACTGCACGCCAGCAAGCACTTTTCTGGCGCTGCTCATATTTATTCATACCACTTGTATTTCACTATCTCTTCGCCGAACTAGTGCACCTATACATCTGACAAGTGTATTAGGTGTGTTGGGGACACAAGATACTTCTTGTATCGTGATTGCAGGGTTGCTTGCGAGGGATATCTTTGACCTCTTCCTCCCTGAGTTCGATAAACCTTGGGTGATCCACTTAAGAGAAACTTGCTGCTGTTCTACAAACCTCTGCTCTTGGAGGCCCAACACTGTCTACAAGAATAGAAGCACCCGTAGACATCAAGCACTTTTCTGGCGCCGTTGCCGGGGAGGAAAGGTAAAAGGCACTCATACTCCGGTCCCAGGTAATTAAGTACTTTTCTGTTACCGTTGTGTGTATGTTCGAAGATATTTCCTTTAGATCCTGCAATTGCATCTTTTTGTTTCTTGTTAAACACTAGTAAGGCATAATGGAAAACATATGTGAGCTTTTTAAACTATTTCCTGAGTCAATGAATGGTTTAATGCGAAAATTAAAAAACCTATGGAACCTTATTTGCATGCTAGTAGTAATTAATATTAGTATGAACGCTTTGAACACCATTGTTGATAATTATATAGAAAATTCTAAGCTTGGGGAGGTCGGTTTTGATGAAAATGATCTCTTTAGTCCTCCGGGTATTGAGGAGAAAGTTTATGTTGATTATGATATGCCTCCCATATATGATGATTATAATGATAGTGGTCTTTTTGTGCCACCTACTATGGAGAATAAATTTGATTATGATTATACTATGCCTCCTACACTTGATGAGAATAATAATGATAGCTACTTTGTTGAATTTGCTCCCACTACAACTAATAAAATTGATTATGCTTATGTTGGGAGTAGTAATAATTTTATGCATGAGACTCATGATAAGAATGCTTTATGTGATAGTTACATTGTTGAAATTGTTAATGATGCCTCTGAAAGTTATTATGAGAGAGGAAAATATGGTTGTAGAAATTTTCATGTTACTAAAACACCTCTCTATATGCTAATTTTTTTGAAGTTACACTGGTTTTATCTTCCTATGTTTGTTACTTTGCTCTTCATGAACTTGTTTATTTACAAGATTCCTATGCATAGGAAGCATGTTAGACTTAAAAGTGTTTCTAATTTGCTTCTTGATGCTCTCTTTTGCTTCAACTCTTATTTCTTGGGAGTGCATCATTAAAACTGCTGAGCCCATCTTAAAGGCTATAAAGAAAGCACTTCTTGGGAGATAACCCATGTTTTTATTTGCTACAGTACTTTTGTTTTATATTTGAGTCTTGGAAGTTGTTACTACTGTAGCAACCTCTCCTTATCTTTATTATATTGCATTGTTGTGCCAAGTAAAGTCTTTGATAGTAATGTTGATACTAGATTTGGATTACTGCGCAGAAACAGATTTCATGTCATCACGAATTTTGGCAGTGGTTCTCTCGTAGGTAACTCAGAAAAATCTGCCAATTTACGTGCGTGATCCTCGATATGTACGCAACTTTCATTCAATTTGAGCATTTTCATCCGAGCAAGTCCAAGTGCCTCTAAATAATTCGTCTTTACGGACTGTTCTGTTTTGACAGATTCTGCCTTTTATTTCGCATTGCCTCTTTTGCTCGTGTTGGATGGATTTCTTTGTTCCATTGACTTCCAGGTAGCTTTGGGCAATGTCCAGAAGTGTTAAGAATGATTGTGTCACCTCTGAACATGTGAAATTTTGATTATGCACTAACCCTCTAATGAGTTGTTTCGAGTTTGGTGTGGAGGAAGTTTTCAAGGGTCAAGAGAGGAGGATGATATATGATTAAGAAGAGTGAAAAGTCTAAGCTTGGGGATGCCCCGGTGGTTCATCCCTGCATATTTCAAGAAGACTCAAGCGTCTAAGCTTGGGGATGCCGAAGGCATCCCCTTCTTCATCAACAATTTATCAGGTTTCTTCTCTTGAAACTATATTTTTATTCGGTCACATCTTATGTACTTTACTTGGAGCGTCTGTTTGTTTTTGTTTTGTTTGAATAAATTCATGCTTGTGTGGGAGAGACACACGCTCCACTGTTGCGTATGAACACATGTGTTCTTATCTTTACTCTTAATGTTCATGGCGAAGGTTGAAAACCGTTTCGTTAATTGCTATTTGGTTGGAAACAGAAAATGCTGCATGTGGTAATTGGTATAATGTCTTGAATAATTTGATACTTGGAAATTGTTGTGCTCATATAGATCATGTTTAAGCTCTTGCATCATGTACTTTGTACCCATTAATGAAGAACTACATAGAGCTTGTTAAAATTTGGTTTGCATGATTGTTCTCTAGAGTCTAGATATTTCTGGTTAAGGTGTTTGAACAACAAGGAAGACGATGTAAAGTCTTATAATGCTTACAATATGTTCATATGTGAGTCTTGCTGCACCGGTTTATACTTGAGTTTGCTTCAAACAACCTTGCTAGCCTAGCCTTGTATTGAGAGGGAATTCTTCTCGTGCATCCAAATCCTTGAGCCAAAAACTATGCCATTTGTGTCCACCATATCTACCTACTATGTGGTATTTCCTGCCATTCCAAGTAAATACTTCATGTGCTACCTTTAAACCTTCAAAATGCTTCTCAATTTGTGTTGATGTTTTATAGCTCATGAGGAAGTATGTGGTGTTTATCTTTTAGTCTTGTCATTTACTCCTGACAGACTTTCATAATGGACTAGTGGCACATCCGCTTATCCAATAATTTTGCAAAAAGAGCCGGCAATGGGGTACCCAGCCCCAATTAATTACAACTTGCATTAATAATTCTCTTCACATGCTTTGCCCTGATCTATCAATAAGCAACTTAATTTTGCAAATAGACACTCCTCCATGGTATGTGAATGTTGGAAGGCACCCGAGGATTCGGTTAGCCATGGCTTGTGTAAGCAAAAGGTTGGGAGGAGTGTCAAACATAAATAATGAAACTAAAATACATGTGTAAACAAAAGAGAAGAGGGATGATCTACCTTGCTGGTAGAGATAACGTCCTTCATGGGAGCCGCTTGATGCGTGTGGTTGACACGTCCGTTGGGAACCCCAAGAGGAAGGTGTGATGCGCACAGCGGCAAGTTTCCCTCAGTAAGAAACCAAGGTTTAATCGAACCAGTAGGAGTCAAGAAGCACGTTGAAGGTTGATGGCGGCGGGATGTAGTGCGGCGCAACACCGCAGATTCCGGCGCCAACGTGGAACCCGCACAACACAACCAAAGTACTTTGCCCCAACGAAACAGTGAGGTTGTCAATCTCACCGGCTTGTCTGTAACAAAGGATTAACCGTATTGTGTGGAAGATGATTGTTTGCAGAAAACGAGTAGAACAAGTATTGCAAGTAGATTGTATTTCAGTATAGAGAATTGGACCGGGGTCCACAGTTCACTAGAGGTGTCTCTCCCATAAGATAAACAACATGTTGGGTGAACAAATTACAGTTGGGCAATTGACAAATAAAGAGGGCATGACCATGCACATACATATTATGATGAGTATAGTGAGATTTAATTGGGCATTACGACAAAGTACATAGACCGCCATCCAACCGCATCTATGCCTAAAAAGTCCACCTTCAGAGTTATCATCCGAACCCCTCCAGTATTAAGTTGCAAAGCAACGGACAATTGCATTAAGTATGGTGCGTAATGTAATCAACAACTACATCCTTAGACATAGTATCAATGTTTTATCCCTAGTGGCAACAAGCACAACACAACCTTAGAACTTTCTCTCACCGTCC
>NC_061511.1:269219969-269256124 GCF_022539505.1 Lolium rigidum
TTGTGGCGCCGAGCTAGAGGCGCCACATGGGCACGTGTGGCGCCCTTGAGAGGGGCGCCACACAAAAGGGTTAGATTGGTGAAATAGTTTCGCCAGAGGGTCAGTCTGTGCTTTTCTTCCACTTTTGGGTTATTTTTGTGTAAATCGCCGCATATCAGCTGCTCATGGATAGCTTTTAGTATTGCTGCTGCTCTTGCTGACGGTTACGCACATTCAATTTTGTAGGGTATATTGCTAGTTGGGACTATGATTTGATTTGACCAACGGAAGTTGCGAAGAATAGTACACTAATTCTGAGCTGTACCGAAATCTAGCCATAGAGAAAAGTTTGGAGCTTTTTCCGAAATGGATGTTGAGAATCCCGGAATCTGCATGGAACAAATGCATACAACCTTTATTTACGTATATGCCATGCTGTAACTGTTATTATTATCCTGAAAATAATTACTTGTTTCAGTATACTATCATATCTTGATTATTATTGGTCAGTATACTATGAGACGATTATCATCTCTAGTTAGAAATATATTTTGATTGATATGTGACAAAAGAGAACACTATGTTTATCTATCAGAAAAGGAGCGAACACATCAAAGAGAAACTCCATCAAGAGTTGCTTTACACAACACAATATGAGTTGACCAGGTGGTGGGCACACGTGCAATTGGTCGATTTCTCGTGGCCACCATCTCTTGTACGTCCTCTTATGGCGCGACGTCATTGTCGTGGACAGGTGACCACCGTCGAAGCAATGTTAGCGTACACTCGAATCAACATCAATTTTACCGTATATTAGCTCTCAGCAAATTTGGGTGCGCAAATGTTCTCATGAGTTTCGAGTACGTAAGCACGATTAAATTGTGGGAATCATAGCATGAACCTTCAAAATATTGGGGATAAAATTTAAAATAAATCATATTTTCTACACAAATTTCACAATTATAGAGGCGTTTACATAGGAGGACGGTAATGACCAGAGAAAGGGTTTGGAGCATTTCCCGAAAAAGAAGGTTGAGGCCACCGATCTCTGCATTGAATAGATGCATGCATATGGCTTTTATTTATGTTTATTTTTTATATGCCATGCTTGAAATGTTATTATTACCCTCAATATAATTCCTTGTTTCATTATACTATCATATCTTGATTATTATTGGTCAACATATTATGATATAATTACCATCACTATTGTTTTTTAGTATACTACTATCATATCTTGATTATTATTGGTTAGTATACTGTGATAGAATTATCATCACTATTGTTTGTTTTTATGTTAGGAATATATTCTAATTGAGGAGTGACAACAAACAACACTATATTTCTCTATCGGAAAAGGAGAGAGCACATCGAAAGGAAGCTTCATCAAGAGTTGCGTACCTCAGCAAAATTTGAGTTGACCAGGTGGTGGTCACACACAACTGGTCTATTTCTCGTGGCCACCATCTCATGTACCTCCCCCTAATGCGAGATGTCATTGTCGTGGACAAGGGTGAGCACCGTCGAAGCAATGTTAGGGTATACACTCGAATCAACATGAGTTGTACTATATAGTAGCTCTTAGCGATTTTCAGCGTGCAAATGCTCTCACAAGATTTCTAATACTTATAAGCATGACTAAATTGTGGGAATCATAGCATGAAGCTTCAAATATTCGGTATAATTTCACAATTATAAAGGTGTTTACATGTTTTATTTTTCTTAATATTTTGAAACAATAAATATGAGTTTTAACTAAGTGCTATATCATCATTTGATCCCTGCTCAAAAGAATCGAAGAGGGGATGAGGCCGGCTGTCCGCGGCATCCCAAAGTTAGCCAGACACCAGTTAAAAAAACCAAGAAAAAGTTCAGAAAGTATCATAACCTTGCACACGCCATGGTGCGTCGCAACCGTCGGCATAACAAACTGCACATTCCAGAACGGGGGCACAACAAACAGAACCGTGTCGGGGTGGATGGATGAACTTATCCACGACACCAGCCGGAAAGCCATAGGAGATAGGACCCGTCCTGTTCCCGGCGCACCGCTGTACGTACGTGTTGCTGTGCAAGCGATGGGCGGCCCGCGTGGCTTTCGGTCTGTTGCATGGTGTGAGGTTGCGAGCTTCCCCTGCACCCACGGCTCTGCCTCCCACCTCTTCTTCTTCCCTCTCCTTTAAAAGCTCCCTCCTGAGCTCTCGTAACACCTCCACCACAATTCCCGCCTCCCCCTCCTTCCTTCCGCGGGTGCCTGACCGAAGTCCAGCCAACAATCCTCGCTTCCAGTTTCTTCTTCTACACCTTCTTCCTCGACGAAGTTGACACATCCAATCCTATCCAGTCCAAGAAGCTCGTTTCTTCAATCCAAAGCCACGCCCTGAAACAAGAAACCCAGGAGAAGCGGTCGATCGATCGGGACATCTCCTAAGCTAAAGAAACCCTGCTTCTAGCCTAGCCATCGCCATCACCATCGCCGGTCTGAGCTCTGTTCTTGCCCGTGCGCACCACCAGTGCCAGCCACCGAGGAATTAAGACACAGCAAAGGAAGAAGGAAGAAGCTCCAGCTGAACCAACCGATCGAGGTGGGGTTTGATCTTCGGCGGCGAGAATGCGGCAGATCTCGTCGATGCTACAGGGCCTGGCCCGTTCCATGTCTCTGGGCAAGGAGAGGAAGGCCGGCGAGGATAAGGAGGAGGAGGAGCAGGGGACGGTGCTGCGCACGTCGGGGACACTGTGGGGCGAGGGCTCCGAGACGTTCGCCGCCGTCTGCTCCCGCCGCGGCGAGAAGGGCACCAACCAGGACTGCTCCATCGTCTGGGAGGTGAGTGAGTCCGTTCGTTCGTCCGCTCGATTGATCGATCGCTGCTGCTCTATTTTTTTACTCTGTCGCTGGCCTTGGTTGGAGGTTGGAACCACGATGGTGTCATGGTGACATGGTCGTCGTTACCCTTGCTCCCCTCTGTTTAGTTTACCAGAAAAGAAGGAGATCGATGGGACATGGTTAGGACGTCCTCGGACTAGTTGCCGGCCTGACCTCATTTCTGGCCACAGAAGAACTTAAACAGTTCCCTGTGCTTGCGTGTGCATTAAAGTATTGGCTTCTCTGTCCCCGTTGCTTACGATTACGTACCTAACCATTTTTCTGTTGTTCTTGCGAGATGCTTCAGTTGGTTTCTTGGTCTTCGGTAGTCGGTACATACAGCCAAAACTAGAATTAGGCCATTCGCTAGGCTACATATTGTTTCCTCTTACGTGTCATACTAACAAAGATAGGTTTTGGAGCTTGTTCTTCACATGGTTCTTGGATATGGTGCTCCCTTTTTGGCCTCTAGGGGTTTCATCACTTCTATCTTCCAAAAGAGGGAGGGTACGTGTCTTGATTTGATGGAGCAAGAAAGGAGTTCGGTTTCTTGGTATCTGAATACTCCAAAGTAGCTTTGGTTAGTTGAACTCTTAACATGCTGATTGTGATGGGAATGTCAAGATATCATTTCCTATGTCTTGCTAAGAAAATTGGGTTTACATTTTCCAGACGACCAAATTTTTATTAGGTTTAAGCCTGACAGGGTTGCATTGTGCATAATTTAGAAAACTGGTACTAACTAACCTATTTGCGTTGCATAAAAATGTAGGCGGTCAGCTTTGAAACAATGAGTTTAGGTTTAGCTATTTTTGAGTATTCAGTTGAGTATGGACAACGATGACCTATCAGCATAAAAGGGCCGACTGGTTCAGTTGGTTGTCAATCTATCATGTCACACAGAAACCTTGTGATTACCATTTTCCCGATGCGAAACAGTCAATGAAAGTTAAATTCTACTACACAAAATGTCAGGCCAGCTCTAGACAAAAAAAGGAAAAACAAACAAACCATCAGTTGAGTTTAGAAAGCATTTCAATTTCTCGTGTCTGTAATGGTTTTTCTCTCAGATTCTCATGGATGTTTTTCCTTGTTGATTTTCTCTTCAGGGATTCGGTTGCCAGGACGACTCCATCTTCTGCGGCATCTTCGACGGGCACGGCCAGTGGGGCCACTATGTCGCCAAGGCCGTCCGGGACTCGCTGCCGCCTTCCCTGCTGTGCCACTGGCAGGAGGCCGTCGCGCTTGCGTCGCTCATTGACGGCGAGAAGATGCTCTGCGACTACCAGTTCGACCTCTGGAGGCAGTCCTACCAGGCCGCCGCCGCCGCGGTCGACGAAGAGCTCCGCCGAAGCCGCCGCCTGGACGCGTTCAACAGCGGCTGCACGGCGCTGTCCGTCGTCAAGCAGGGCGACATGATGGTGGTGGCAAACGTTGGCGACTCCCGGGCCGTCCTTGGGACCACGTCGGACGACGGAGGCGTCGCCGCCGTACAGCTCACCGTCGACTTTAAGCCCGACCTACCGCGTAAGTCGTTGCGAGAAGAGAAACATCTTTGTTTTGTACACATTCTTTGACATGAACAGCCGACTTACCTCGTAGTCTGATATGCAGACGAGAAGGAGCGCATTAGGCAATGCAAGGGCCGGGTGCACAGCCTCGGCGACGAGCCCGGCGTGCACCGGGTGTGGCTGCCCGACCGGGACGCGCCGGGGCTCGCCATGTCGCGCGCGTTCGGCGACTACTGCGTCAAGGACTACGGCGTGATCTCGGCGCCGGAGGTGACGCGGAGGCGGATCACCGCCCGGGACCGGTTCGTCATCCTCGCCACCGACGGGGTCTGGGACGTGCTCTCCAACGAGGAGGCCGTGCGGGTCGTGGCCGCGACGCCGGACAGAGAGAAGGCGGCCAAGCGCCTGGTCGAGTGCGCCGTGCGCGCGTGGAGGCGCAAGCGGAGGGACGTCGCCGTCGACGACTGCTCGGCGATCTGCCTCTTCCTCCACTCGCCGGCGTCATGAACTCAACACCTCCGTTGTTCCTGCATGGCCGTCGGGAAAGAGGAAATCGCACGGATATCGATGCCTTTCCTTGTTGATTGGTCTGCGACGGCGCGACGTCGCCGTCGGAAGAGACAGTCTTTAGACCAGAAGGTGCAGTTTGTCTCATGACATGACCGGGACGTTGCAGGATTGGCCTGAACAGTGGACGTACTGCTGCTGCAGGTGGATATCACCGGAAAGTCTCCGGTATTCACACCCTGCCAAAATTTGCGAGAATCAACGACAGCCACTAGCAGAAAGCACAAGGATACAAGAGACATTTTTTCGTCACTTTATTGTGTGTGTGTCTCCTGCTTGTAGAAAATGTAAGTAAATTATCACATGATTTAATACGATGACGTTTAAATATGATAAACACATCATAAGAAACTCTAGCATGATCGCGAAGAGGATAGGGAGGTGTAGAGCCATTTGCATTCGTGTTGCCGTCGTCCATGTCGCTGAAGATGTTGAGTCAGGGGGAAATCGTCGTTCGAAAGCTTTTAATAAGATAATCAAGAATCGGTTAATAATAGATTTTGGGACTATGCACATTATATTCAGAATGACAATTATGCTCTTTTAATTGGTACATAAAGTTAGAAGATGAAGACTCGACATAAAAGTAAAAGAAAGGCCCTACGCAGAGGGAAGCAAGATTACTCATGTGCTAGAGTTTTTTATTTTAAATAAAATAGAGGTGTTGAAAAAATATTTTGAGAGGTATGTATGTCTATGTCAACGAATGACATCAAATGATCTATCATCCTTTCATGTTTAATGGCTTCAAGAGCGGCTCACATAGAAAGAAAAATAAAGTTCATCTTCTCCTTTGTTTGAACAAGCTAAGTTCACGATTTCTCAAGCCCATAGTGTTAGGAGATTTATTTGATTATTTGTTTATTTTATATTTAGTGGGTTGGGCACCCGCTTGCCTGCTCTTATTGCAATATTAGAGACTAGCACATTATGCATGATAGTCAAGGTGTGAAGCCAAAATAAACATGAAAGAGACAATAAAACATTCAACACTTCCTCATGAGCTAAAACAGGAACACAAAATAGGTAATAATTTTTAAATGTTTTAAAGATAGCATACACGCAATTTACTTTGGAGTGGCGGTAAAATACCACATATAGGTAGGTATGGTGGACACAATTGACGAACTTTGGTTTTTGGGAGTTGGATGCACGAGTAGAGCTCATATTCAGTACAGATGAAGGCTACCAAAAGACTGAGAGCAACCAACTAAGAGAGCAATAATGGTCATAATCATTCATAGCGACAAAACATTATTAATAAAAGCATAAAGTGATATTACAAGTAAAAAAATAAATGATCATAGAGGCTTGAGGTGACTGGTTTGTAGTCATAACATGGTGTAAGCATGTGCCAAGTCAACCCAAATAAAGCATCAAAGAAGAATACACAATATTATGCTTTTGTATGATGGAAACAACACATGATTCTTTCATTGGCACATTAATCACTCTCAGCTATTTGAGACAAGTCATGCTGCAACAATAACTACTAAGAAAACAATTAAAATAACATCTAACATGACATGCTAAAGTCTAAGCCACAGTCTAAACAAGCTTCCTTTGCACCACTATAGGCATGAAATATTTTACTTGTCTCCAACACCTATCAATTTATTTGAAACAACTCTCATAGATAATAATCAATAAAGACCAGAGAGTCAATCATACCTTACTAAAGAAAACTAACAATCTCTGAACAAAATACGAGTGGAAAACCAGAGCGGTACTAGCAAAAGAGAACACTCGTAGACCAACAAGAGTGAAACTAGAGTGTTCTATGCAATAAAAATGGAGTGTGTCATTCTCCAAAACAATTATGATGGGATACAACCATATGCTACAACAAACAAAAAAAACAAAAAAAAGATGCTCTAATAACAACACATAGCATATGAAACAATAAAAATATAGTGTCTTGAAAGATGTTCCGATACTTTTATTGATGAAGAAGGGAATGCCTAGGGCATCCCCAAGCTTTGACGCTTGTACCTCTTGGATATTTGTTGGAGTGACATGAACATCCCCAAGCTTGAGCTTGTGTCCATCCTTCATCTCATCACATCATTATTCTCTCCCAACACTTGAAAACTTCCTTCGTACAAAACTTTACACAATTTTCTTTAGCAGCATTAGTGCAATCAAAATAACAAATCCACTTTGGTTCAGTTCTAACACAAGTCAAACATCAATTAAAACATTATCTACTGTAGCAACTTCTTTAAAAGACCTTTCTCTCAAAAGAACTCAAAAATAAAAAAGACTAAGAGAAAAATGAAAATTGTGGCAGAAATCTGTCAAAATAGAACAGAAGGTAAAGATCAATTTTTTCGAAAATCCTCCGCTCAAATCGAAAAGTGCAAAACTAATTAAAGTTCGATAATAACCCGGGGCAAGTGCTAAAAAATTATGAGATCAATCCGATATTCTGGTTGAGAATACTAATTTTTTTGGTGGTAGCACATAATCTGTTTCAGGACAGCAACTTCCCCAAATCTTACCTTCTTCATATTAGAGGCTATCCTTGGCACAAAAACAAAATAAAAATGATAAGGAGAGGTTATTACAGAGGTAACAACTTCCAATACTCAACAAAAGAGAAAAATACAGAAATAAAACATGGGTTATCTCCCAAGAGTGCTTTTCTTTAACGCCTTTCAGCCAGGCGCATAAAACTTGAATCAAGTATTTTCAAGTGAAGAAGCATCAACATCATAATTTGTCCTAATAATAGAATCAAAAGGTAACTTATTTCTCTTTCTAGGGAAGTATTCCATACATTTCTTGAGTGGGAATTGATATTTAATAATCACATGTCTCATATAAATAGCAGCACCAATAGTTCTAAGAAAAGGTCTTCCCAAAACAACAGGAAAAGAAGCATTGCATTCAATATCCAAAACAACAAAATCAACGGGGACAATGTTATTATTAACCATAATAAAACATCATTAACTCTCCCCAAAGGTTTCTTCTTAGCAATATCAGCAAAATGAACATCCAAATAACATTGTTCCAAAGTGATTTCAGTTTTAACAACATTAGTAGATGGTATTCCTACTAAAATTTCAATTAAATTGCAGGCTTCCAACGCAGGAGTACCCAAAAAATTACCCCCTGTGAGAGTATCTAGAACATACCTATTCCAGCTAGATATACTAACATAAAAATTCTTAAGAAGGATCATGCTAGAATATTTTTTAGTACATCTATGATGAGCATCACATATTCTATACCAAGCATCTTTCAAACTTTCTCCCCCTTGTTGCTTAAAAGAACGAACCTCAACTTCAGGAATACTCATTCTAGCAAGTCTAAAACAGAGAAGCAAAAATAACAAGTATGAAAGGAACTATTTTTTGTGTTTTTGATAAATATAAGCAAACAAGACAAAGTAAAATAAACTAAGCAAAACTATAACAAATTAAAGAGATTGGAGATGAGAGACTCCCCTTGCAGAAATCCTCTTTCTCCCCGGCAACGGTGTCGGAAAAGAGATTGATGTTGTGTAGAGCACGCTGTTGGGAAACCCAAAGAGGAAGGTATGATGAGCATAGCAGCAAGTTTTCACTCAGTAAGAAACCAAGGTTTAATCGACCAGTAGGAGAAAGAAATCACTTCTGAAGGTGTTGCTGGCTGACTTTGGCAGGGCGCACTACTGGTGTCAGCAAAAACGTGGAATCTGCACACAACACAACCAAAATACTTTGCCCCAACTTACATTGAGGTTGTCAATCTCACTGGTTTTCCTGAAAACAAAGGATTAGACGTATAGTGTGGAAAGAGATGTTTGTTTGCAGTGAAATAAAAAGAACAGTGCTTGCAGTTGCCGTGAGAGTTGGTTTTATCAATGTAAAAAAAAGGACCGAGATCCATAGTTCACTAGAGGTGTCTCTCCATAAAGATAAATAACATGTTGCGTAAATAAATTACAGCTGAGCAATTGACAGAATATAGACCACACATGACAAGACGATTACTATAAGATTCATTTGGGCATTACAACAAGATTCATAGACCGTAATCCAACTGCATCTATGACTAATAATCCAGCTTCAGGTTAGCATCCGCACCCCTTTCAGTATTAAGTTGCAAGCAACATATTATTGCATGAAATAAAGTGTGTAAAGTAAACAATAGTATTATACTTGGATAAAGCATTGTATTATTCTCCCTAGTAGCAACAACACATCTACAACCTTAAAAGTTATTGTCACTCTCCCAGATTACTAGAGGCATAATGAGGAAAAGACATCCATCTAGCTACTGCTATGGACCCGTAGTTCAGAGATGAACTACTCACGCATCACTTCAGAGACGGGCATGGTGATGAAGAGGCCTCCGGTGATGATCTCCCTCTCCGGCAGGGTGCCGTGATGAGCTTCATAATCCTCCCGAGCTAGGGTCGACGATGGCGGAGGCTACAAAACTTTTGGTGGATGGAGGCTCGGGTATTTAGGTTTTTCCCGAGGATGTAAATTTATAGGCGAAAGGGCAAGGTCGGTGGACGCCCGAGGGGCCCACACCACCCCTAGGCGCGGCCAGGGGGTGGCCCACGCCTAGGCATGGTGTGGGCGCCTCCTGGATCTTCTCCGTCTCTGCTTTGGACTCCATCTTTGGGTCAGGAAAAATAGGAGGTTCGGCTTTTGTTTCGTCGAATCTCGAGAATATTTCCTGTACAACTTTTATGAAATAAAAAACAACAGAAAACAAGAACTGGCATTGTAGCATCTTGTCAATATGTTAGTCCAGAAAATGCATAAAAATACCATGAAGTGTAAACAAAACATATAAAAATTGGTGTAAAACAAGCATGGAGCATCAAAAATTATAAATACGTTTGTAACATATCAATTGGCGAAGGATAAAATGAAGCATATAAGGTCATCACTTAGATGGGAAGGATTTCTTGCAAAGGTGACATTCTTTTGAAACAAACATGGCATTAAAGTTCCTTCACCAAAGTCCAATTATGTGGCTTAGTGACATTTATCGAGGGGTGTTTATTAATCTAAGTGATGATGTCATAATTGAAACCTTCATGAGAGTGCATTTGCTACCCGCATGGGTAGCTACACACCCATGGTGAATACCAATATGCAAGCCATATTAACTTGTTTTAGCTCGGTTTCCTAGTAGAACATGGAATTCTAGTGTACAAAAGTGGTTTCCAAATTTTGATACGAATATTTTTTGATCAAAGTCAACTCACCAATGTATTTTGCGTTGACTTTATGAATACAGAGTTGACTTTGACAAAAAAAAGTTCAAATCTAAATTCGGAAACCACTTTTGTACACCAGAATTTCACGTTCTACTAGAAAACCGAGCTAAAACAAGTTAATATGGCTTGCATATTGATATTCACCATGGGTGTGTAGCTACCCATGCGGGTAGCAGGCTTCATCCCTTCATGGCAATGCGGCAACGGAGATTGAAAATGATGTATTTTTCCATTTATGCTATATTCTATCATGTAAGACTCTTTTCATGTTTATTTGTATTGCAACCGTGCACATTTGATATATGTATTGAACTTCAATATTGACAATAAAATTTTCTTATATATTATTCGTTTGGCAAATGTTTTTCATAGTTTGGGGGCGCAATTTTTTTGAAGGCGTGCCCCCACCCACCAAAACTTTCTTGCGTACGCACTGCTTGTCGATGTTGATTGACTATTTTAATGGTTATGCACGTGTACGTGACCTTCGAAGTGCGGATCAAATTAAAATTATAGGAGAACCTTGGTTGATATTTACTGGTTTGTGGTTTGGTATTTGCTTTCGGCTGCCTTCATAAAACTACAAGGTTATATTGTGAAAGAAGAAATAATTTGAAAACCCCGAAGATTTGCTTTCTACAATTTATCTTGTATTTAATGAAGACCATTCAAATATCTCTAAATGTGTAGTACTATTTAATACTCCCTCTCCATGCGTGTACCCCTAGATCGTAAATTTGATCAACTTCGCATTAGTTATGTGTTATAAAAATTATATCATTAGAAAGTTTAGATGTTCTATTTTCTGATGATATAATTTTTGCATTATATAACTTAAATTATATGTCAAATTGGTAACCTAGGGATACGGGGAAGACTAGTAAACTGAGACGGGGGGAGTACTTTAAATATATATGAAACTGAATTTTAAAGAAAAGGAAGATAGGGAAACAAGGAAAAGAGGCGGCATGCGCCATGATCGAAATCTTTGCTAATGTGAACTGAATTCCTCTTGTTTGGAGAAACGTTGATTGAATTTATTTTAGGGAAACATGGACTGAGCTTTGAGTCCTTGCAACAAGAACCCTAAAACCAGAATTTAACGTGAATTGAGGACACGTGAATTCTAATTCTAGGCTGACCTCATTCTGGCTATAGCAAAATCACGCGTCGTTGCGGTGCTTTAATTAGGCCCAGAAGCCACCGCCACGACATCCCGTGTGCGTGTAGTAAATATATTGGTTGTTCAAATATTGGGAGTAATGCATCTGATAGAGGAGAGAGAGGTGATATATTGGGCTTACTCGCTTCCCCTTCTCGTCTCTTCTGCTACATCCCGGTTGACGGCGTGCTGCCTCTCTTGTGGGAGGGGGGCGGGGGGGGGGGGGGCATCGCTCGAGGGTAGTGTCATTGCCGCCAGTCGTCGGTGGCCTCGATGCTTCTACATGTTACATCCTTTTTGTCGCCAACAACTTCGATGCGCGAGAGGCTACATCCTGGTCACCGACACCTTGTGGACGCTAGCGGTATAATCCGAGCATCGCGGGCAACAACGAAGGTACACCGGTCATTTCCTCAATGTTGTCTGCTACATCCAGAAGGTACTAGTGTAGATCTGTTCTACGACGACATCCAATCGACCCATTGAGGTAACATCCTAGGTGCAACACATGTGTGGTTGTCTTCATTTGATTTTGCTCCTTGTGTATGTGTCCTTACTATATGCATCAGCTGATATAGATGTAGTTACATCTCGTTTTGTTGGAACTAGGATGTGATATCAGATCTAATTTTTTGGGATGTAATTATCTCATCCTAGCAACTGAGATATAGTTATATCTGTTTTTTACTACATACGGTGTTATAGCTGATTTTGGTGACATGCATTATGTGTTTTTCTTAGATCTGATGTCGATTGAACTGCAAAGAAAATTTTAAATGGAACTTAATAAGTTCTAGCTCTTGGTCAAATGGAACTGCTGTATTTTTTACTACAAAATAAACTGCAATTTTGTAGAGCTCATTGTTCAAATGTAATAACAAATTTTCTAGTGCTAGGTTAATGGAACTAAAAAATAGTTTCCAGGTTTTAAATGGAACACAAAATAGCTCGTAGTTAAATGGAAATCAGAACATTTGTAGCTCAAAGTTAATTGGAACTCGAAATAGGTCCATTGCATGGTTAAATGGAACACATATTGTTTCGATGTCAGGATTCAGTAAAATGGAAATGCATTTTGTGTGAACTATTTGTTAAATGAAACAGAAGGTCTATTGCAATGTCTATGGTTAAATGGAACCAAAAAAATGTATTGCACTGTAAATGCAACTAAAATAGGTTAATCTTAGTTTGTTAAATGGAACTAAAAATAATTCTAGCTCATTTTATGAATGGAAGTATAATATCTATAGTTCAGTTGTTACATGGAACTCAAATATGTTTAGCTCAGTTTGCTAAATGGAAATAAAATATTTGGTGTTCAGTTGTTAAATGGAACTGAAATAGCCCTAAACTAAGTTTTTAAATAGCACCAAAAGTAATTCTAGCTAAGTTGTTAAATGGAACTACATTTTTTAGTTCCAACTAATTTCTTTAAATGGAACTGAATATATTCAAGATTATGTTTTAAAATGGCACCTCTAATTTTTTGAGGCTAGGGTTAAATGGAACTCAAGTCGCTCCAGCTAAGTTTACGGTTCACATGATCTGAGTTTTTTTAAATTAGAGGTGTCATGTTTTATATCCCGAGATAGAACTTCAACTATTTATTGAAAGATATAGGCTGGCTTTGTTACATGACATGAAGGGATTTATAAGTACTGGCATGACATGTTTTATATCATATTAAACGTGAAGATAGGTGATAGTTACATGACATGAGAGGATGTCATCGAGATATAATCATCATATAAGCATGGGTGTTAATTAGTAAAATATACCATGTATGAATATTAGAGAGTGTTTTTCTTGGTGGTGTATTAGATGGATGCAAGTCCATCAAAGCACTCCCGTTGTAATGCTTTTGCACTTCAGTGCTAATAGGTTCTTGACAGTGAAAAACCTAGTTAATTTTGTAGGACGGAACCCTAACATCTATTTTCAGACAGAAAAACGCATGGCATCCAATGAAGATTCTAGGAACCCCGAGGTTTCACCTTTTGTGTTGGAGTACCTCAGGCTACAAAATGGTCCAGTTTTTTTTTGGTTATGATGATTTGTGTACCTTGGTCTTCTGAGCCTGATATTATTTTCCACGTGTTGCAGGTTGTCAAGCCCATATCACTTATGTTGTCAACATCTTACATTGAGCCCAACTTATGGTAAGATCCACTAACCCAGATGATGCTGAAATGCTAGATTCAACTAGGGTCATGTTCAAGTTTGATGACAAGTTGATCAAGTGTGTCAAGATTGAGCCAGTTAGATTGATGAAGATAGTTTCTATTATGCCAATATCCAAGAATTTTCACGTACTCGTGAAGGCTTCAATATTTACAATTATCCTAGAGGCTACACTTCTTAAATGGAGGACATTGACTTGCACATGAACCCTACACTTTCAACCACACAATGAGATCACTAGGTGTCCAGGAAGGTTTTGCAGACCTACTTCTCGAGGTAGACATCAAATAATTCACACATCATAGAGATTTATTGTTTGCTCTGCTGGTCGCCAACCATCCAAATGCAAAGTTTTCCATTGACAAAGATGGAACCATGTACATAAACTTTCAGACCACACTTGGAGCCAACATGACTTCCATTTATCATTTTTTGTTGGAGGGTCCAAAATGGTAAAATTCTAAAAGGTGGTCAATGTCAACAAACGCCACATAGCATTTGACTCTTCTGCGAAGCCCATATATTTCAGATGTCATCGCCATGATGCTTGGATTGTTGTTCCATTAGGCTAATTAATTCAATGTGTGTGTCATGTTACACCGCTACCAATTTTCAAAGCTATCATCAACATAACACCAAGACTAGCCTGAATTTAGTCGAATGCCACGTATCCCTCTAGATTTTTGAAAGTGTGCAGGATATAATTAGTGCATTCATGAAACAGTTATATCCAACACTGTTAATGAGATAAAATTACAGTGGAGACACAGAAATTTTCAGCAATAATGCATGCGGCAGTATAATTCCATTTTACTTTCAAACTTAAGGGACTGCCATTTTTCTTGATGCACTACGAATGGTAGCTATTTATAAATGTTTAAGCCACCTAATGGAACCTTTATAAGTTGCAGTGTGATGGATGTGAGGTTGCATTGATCAGAAAGATGTTGGTGTTTTTCCACTTTGACAATGTTACATGCCAAATGAATATAGTGAGCTGAGGTAAGTAACCACTATTTGATGAATATTTCTCTTTTTCTGATTCCCGGAACATGCTGTTATATTGTGGTAAAGAAGAATAAAAAATAGGATGTTACTCTAAATATTTTGTATGGTTGTATTACGCTACATGCATGCTAGAACTTATTTTGTTTCTTCCCCTGTTTTCCCCTCTGTTTGCCACATTGAAGTACTAGAAGTTCATGTTTATACTGCTACTTTTTTCTACTATGGACTATGTTTCTCCTGTTGTCTGCTACATTGAATTGATAGAACTTCACAGTGTCATGCTGCTACTACATTATACTATGCAATGTTAAATGTGACTGTTTTCCCAGGTTTAAAAATTACGGACTTTGATTTTGATCAGCATATTAAAATGGCAACTGTTTTAATCATGTGTATGCATCTAGGATGTAATCACGTGTCAGCATCTAGGATGTAATCAGGATTTTAGGAGGTTCAGTTTTTCAAACTTGTGGATCTGATTCATCTCCATGTAACGCGTGTTCCATTATACTATTTAAATCTGATGGTAAATAGGAAACTGACGAGGAGAAAGATGAGGGAAGGAGGATAGTTCTCGGTTCTCACATGTGAAGCTTATATTTGAGGTTGAAGATCAGATTCATGGGTTGGATGTAATCGATTAGCAGTAGGAATCACCTCTTACATTGGCAATGGCTACTAGATCTAGACTAGGGTTCCATAGCTGGAGGAGGCTGCTGGAGGGAGAAAGGGAAAGAAAGGAGTAGTAGGTACTGTAAAGCGTGGGAGGTTTGTGGCATTTTGTCGCGTTTCTGCTTCACCGTTCCACGCGCAAGATACGTGTAGTCCCACGATTATCTATTTCAGGAAAGTTATCGCTTTACGTAAAAGGAAAAACCCTTTTTCGAGGTGACCTTGGTGTAAGCTAAAACTAGGTTGACCTCAGTGTAGCAGAACCCTTGAGGATAATGCCGATAGCTGGTATAAAATCGAGCACATTCTAAAAATATTAGATACAAATCTTGATGATCGGGTGAGTTGCATTCTCTGCATTGTTTTGCATTCTAGTTTGCCGTGCTCTTTGCATCTTTATATCTTTTTTTTTGCATTTTTTACAACATGTAGGAATAATTGCATGGAAAGGTACAAGCAAATGTCGGCTTCAAAAGGAAGGTCATTCTTGCTTTAACATTTCTACAAGTTGGTTGAGCACAATGACAACTGTAAGTTGCGAGAACAAGAAGCACCACCAAAATTAGAGTGCAAAAGAGAAGTTTAGAAAGCAAGCGGAGGTGGCAAGTTTGAGGGATAATATTGATGAAATGGTGAAGCCTAAGTAACATTCAATGGATAGGACCGTTGGAGGCAAAGATGGCGATGATGGATATGAGAATCAAAGAGAAGCAAGCCAAGTGGAAACTACTCCAGGAAGATGAGGAGAGAAGAGCAAGTGCTGATGAGAAGCGTGCCATGGTTGAGCTCATTGCGGAGGAATACAAGACTATGATGACGGATCCGTCCACCATGGATAACTACACAAGAGAATAGTGGGAGCTCAGGAGGATGTAGATCTTGGTAAAAAAAGAACTATGCATGGCTCGTGCGGCGGCTATGGCTCGTGGCGCGGCTAGTGGAGGTGGTGGCGGCGGTGGTGGTGTTCACACTCTGGCGAGTGCTGGTGATGATTGATTCTTCATCGATCTGCATCATGACACCTGTTTTGGTTTTCCGAGTGCTGATGTGATGTGTTTAGTGGTTGATTGTGTAGATTGACCATCAGTTTGGTTGTCCAAACATTGCCTTTGTCGCATATTTTCATTGAAATTTGCAAAATGATGTGCTGTGGTTTAGTTTGAAGATTTGGGAAGCCTCGCGCACATCACAACCCGCAAAGGCAAGTGGCATAACAACATATTTAGAAGGTTTCTAGATTCATCAGAATTTTGGCAAGATTCTTTTAGCAAGTGGACAGTGAGAAGAAGAAATATCGGTTAACTAAATGGAGTGTTGTAAACCGTCCAAAAGATCAAGGTGGACTTGGTGTTCATGATCTTGAAGTTAAGAACAAGGCTTTGCTAGAAAAATGGCTGGCCAGGTTATTAACTGAGGATGGTATATGGAACCAACTATTAAGGAAAAAAGTATGTGGACTCAAAAGCGTTATCTCAGGTATTTGGAAACCCGGAGACTCTCACTTTTGGGCTGGCATTATGGCAACTAAGAAGCACCTTTTCCCTTTGGTTCGTTCTCCATAAGGAATGTGATGGATATTAGGTTCTGGGAAGATAGATGGTTGGGAACAACCACTCTTCGGGAACAATATCCAGCTTTATACAATATTGTTCGTTATAAGCAAGACACCTTACAGAAGGTTATGGTAACTTCTCCTCCCTCCATGACGTTCAGACGTGACCTAATTGGCCCCCGGCTTACTAGTTGGAATGAATTGCTACAGAGGTTAGCTTCAATACAATTATCCCAGGGACTGGTGAATTTAGATGGAATCTCACCAAGAACGGTGTTTTCTTGGTCAATTCATTGTATAGGGCGCTTACCATTCCTAGTCAACCGGTTATCAATAATAAATACATTTGGAAGATGAAGATACCACTGAAGACGAAAGTTTTTGCATGGTACCTTCGTCGCGGGGTGGTTTTAACCAAAGACAACTTTGTTAAACGCAACTAGCACGATTGTAAGAAATGTGTTTTCTGTCATCAAGATTAGACAATAAAACATCTTTTTTTCAACTGTAGGTTTGCTAGATCTATATGATCAATCATTCAGATGGATTCTACCTTATACCCGCCTCGTAGCGTTGCAAATATATTTGACAATTAGCTAAATGTGGTAGATACTAGGTATAAAACGCTTATCAGAGTGGGCGCAATTGCTGTCGTATGGACGCTATGGCTATGTAGAAATGACAAGGTTTTCAATGATAAGAATTCTGCTCTCATGCAGGTCATTTACCGATGTACGGCTTTGCTCCGTTCATGGTCGCCACTTCAGTGCTTGGAGGACCGAGACCTCTTTATGGAGTTGTCTATACGGTTGGAGAACACGGTCAATGAGTTTATTTCCTAACATGGGTGGCTGCATATTAGGCGGATTGAAGGCAACGAAGCACAGTCTAGTTTGGCTCTTTCGATCGATCTTTTATATTTTATTTGTTCAGACTTGATACTCGAACGTCTATTTGAATCTTAATTATGCAGAGGCTGGGTGTAATGCTTGAATATTTTAAATAATGAAGCGCCCTTTATCAAAAAAAAGATTCATCCAAATTTAGATAAACTTTCGACTTTCGACATTCGACACCCTTTTATAAACAGATGCAGTAATAAAAAATAGTTGATCAATCTATTTTTTAAACTCCAAAAAAAACTATATACATCCTACGAAGGAGGGATTATAGATCGATCTAGCAGTATAGGACAAGACAGTTAGTGACATCCAATACTGCAGAATCGATGCTCAGTGTAGTATAGGATGCTCCATTTTTACCTGTAGATGGGAGGCTAATTAGTGGGCGCCAGATTTTTTTTCCTTTTCGAAATGGGGATCCCGGCCTCTGCATTAAAAGATGCACACACCCTAGTTTTTATTAAAAAGTTCTGAGTACCAATTTATTATAATTTATGGATGACATAAGATCGATAAAAAATCAACCATCTAAAAAAAGCAGCATATTGCAACTAGAGATATACCAATATACTAGTATGCCGCCACCCAGCCCGACTGTATAAATCTCGTGCGAATGTCATCAGCCGTCTGCACCCACTATCCATAAGTTCACGTTGATCCACTGGGAGCAGGAAAGCTCATAGCTAGATTCAGTGTGTAGCCATACAAATAACCTGCAAAATTTTTGGAACTCCAGCTTTGTTAAAAGTAATGTTGGTGATTGTAGTCTGATATTGGCACACCAGTCTTCGTAGCTTTTCATATTGGTGATTGTAGTCTGGGGCATACCAAAACATGGACACAAGTTGAAAATTACTCACTCTGTTTTGAAATTTAATTTTTTAGTTTTCTAAAAATGTTTATATTTTGAAATGGGTGTAGTACTAATCATTTTCCACAATAGAGGGTGATTTTTTTGTTTTATTTCCGGTGATATGCATATATATATATAAAGAAGTCACTTATATGTATTGTCCGGTAAAACTATATCGAGGAGAACTCTTGCCCATGAGAGAGGGACGAAGAGAGATTTAGAGCATGTCCAGCCGCGTCCTCTAAAGCGTCCCTCAAACGGTGCCGGATCGAGTGTTTTGGGGACGTGTTTCATTCGAGCCGCGTTTGGGGGACGTCGCTCCCCAGTCGCGTCCCCCAAACGCCGCCCCCAAACAGAAATTCAAATAGTTTACATTCAAAAGAGATCGTTCCCACTGAAGTCGTCGCGATCAAAGTAGCCGCGATCAAAGTACTGGACGCGCGCGATCATATTACAGATCGGTGGTGCAAGCTAATAAGATGTAAATTAGAAGAAGGGGTTGGGCGACACCGACGGTGCATCCTGAGTCAACGTAGGCCCGTCGATCACGATGACCTTGTCGTGCTCTGCCTAGTGTGCCTCCTCCATCGCCGACATCGACGCAGATGCCGATGCCCGCTGACGCAGGTGTATTAGCAGACGCTGTCGCAGACGCTTCTACTGGTGCCGGCTCTTGCTCCGAGGGCGGGGTTGCTGCCGCTGACTCGGCCGCCGCCATTCTGGTTTCTATATCGTCGAGGATCATGCCTTTGTAGTAGTTGTGCGCCACTCGCGTACGGGGAGACATTCCAGCTGTCGATGCGGTCAGCAGGGACATGTCCTCTTTGCGTTTCTTGAGCTCCATCTTCTCCTCTTGCCTCTTGAGCCGGACCTCCCACCTCTCGTTGGTCTTTTTTTCGCGGAAGAGCAGGGTCGAGGAGACCTCGGCGAGGCACTGCGCGATCGACGCCTTTGTCTTCTCGGTCGGTGCAGTGCCGGCCAAGGCTGCCTTGGAAGCCTTGCTGTCGATAGGGCGCCATGCCGATGTTGCGAGCGGCGCATCCAGATCAATTTCATCTTTCCCCTTCGACAACGAATGAAGCGTCAACTGCCATTTCTCGTTCTTTTTGAGCTTGCTATAGCAATGCATCAGCGCGAAAGAGTTATTCCCTTTCGAGTGCTTCCGGTACATCGCCATGGCCTTGTCGAACTAATCAAAGGAAGCACAATCAGATCGTGATTACAAACTAGGCGCTAAAAATTATCGTAGAAAGAGGCGTACAACGTTGTTGATGTGCGCGCCGCTGTCGCCTCTGGTCTCAGCCTCATTATGGTACCCATGGAACATGTTCACCGACTCCTGGATGATGGCCCATCGCGTCGACATTGCCTTTTGGCTCCTCTTCATTGTCACTTTGCGGTAATCACTGTTGACTAGCTTGCGCTCATCGAACTCCGCCTTGATCCTCTCCCAATACGTCCCGTACTTTTGATTGGCTCCGATGATGGAGTCATAGCTCACCATCGACCACGACTCGCAGAGACATTCATCCTCCAGAACCATCCACTTAGGGCCTTGTGTGCCCGAGGCCTTCTTCTTCCTCTTCTTCCTCACGTCGGCCGCGTCAACCTCCACGAGATAATCTGCATCCTCTGCGGCACCCGCGTCCTCGTCTTCCTCTTTGTTGCCGCCCTCTTCATCGTCATCGTCGTTCTCCACCCCGTCCTCATCCTCCCTCTCCTCCTCCTACTCATCTTCCTCAGCACCGGTGCCCTCGAATACGAGCGGGCCCCTGCGGCCAGTGAACGGGGCACCGTCCGCACTGAGGCCTGGCTCGCGCTGGGGTGCTTGGTCATACGCCGGGGAGTAGAACACGGCGTTGGGGTTGAAGCCGCCATGCGCCAGCGTATCCTCGTACCGCGGAGACAAGCTCGGTGTCACGCACCCGGGAGTGGCATAGGGGCCGTCGTTGTAGAAGCTGGATATCGACGACGACATCACTCCCAGAATGTACGTTGGCCCCGATGTACTACATGGGCTCGTGTTGCTGGTGCGCACGCGCCGCCACCGTCTTCTTCTCCAGCTGCGCCTCCCTCCGTCCCCTCCGCTCCGCCGTCGACAGCTTGCGGCGCAGGCAGTGTTGCTGACACTGCTCGTCGGTCCAGCCTTCCGGCTTCTTCTTCGCAGCCGCCGCCTTCCGCGGCTTCACGAAGGGTGCCTTCGGCCCTTTCATCTCATTGCCCAGCAGCTTGGTGGCAACTTTCTTGGCCATTTTTTGGGGCCTGTCAGCGGCGCCATGGATGGGGAGAGGGTAACGGCGGGAGGAACAGAGTAGCGACGACAGGAGGGAGAAATGAATCGGTGGGATAGGCGGTGAAATCTGTTGGGAGGGCAGAAATGCGCAGCGGGAGAGGCGCGATGTGGTAGGAGAGCCGCGATTTGGCGGGAGAGGGGGTCGAATTTTTATGTGCCACTGACACGTCCGGCCATGATACGTCTCAAACGTATCTATAATTTTTGATGCTCCATGCTTATTTTACACCAATTCATATGTGTTTTGTTTACACTTTGTTGCACTTTTACATGATTTCCGGCACTAACCTATTAACAAGATTGACGGTTCCATGTTTTGTGCTGTTTTTGTATTTCTGAAAAGTTGTACAGGAAATATTCTCGGAATTGGACGAAACAAAAGCCGAAGTCAATATTCTACCGAAACGAAGACGAAGTCCGGAGGGGGACGAAGAGGCGCACTAGGGCGCCCAGAACACCCCTAGGCGCGGCCTAGGGTTGGCGCGTGCCTCAGGTAGATGTGGGGCCCACAGGCACCCCACCGACCTCAATCCTCAGCCTATTTATACATCTTCTCGGTAAAACCCTGGATAGCCGAGCCTCCATCCACGAAAAGTTCCGTCGCGGCCGCCATCGCCGAACCCATCTCGAGGGGTTCTGAAGCTCTTCCCAGCACCCTGCCGGAGGGTAAAATCATCGCCGGAGGCATCTACATCGCCATGCCCGCCTCCGAAGTGATGCGTGAGTAGTTCATCCCTGGACTATTGTCCATAGCAGTAGCTAGATGGTTGTCTTCTCCGCTTTGTGCTTCATGTATCGATCTTGTGAGCTGCCCTACATGATCAAGATCATCTTTATGTAATCCTCTATGTTTGGTTTCCTGGGATCCAATGAATGTTGAATACTATGTTGAGATTGATTATATATTCATGTCATATGTTATTTGTGATCTTGCATGCTCTCCGTTGCTAGTAGAAACTCTGGCCAAGTTGACACTTGTGACTCCAAGAGGGGGTATTTATGCTCGATAGTAGGCTCATGCCTCTAGTTTCCTGGGAGAGCGACTTTATAACTTGTAAGGTTGTAGATGTGTTGTTGCTACTAGGGAGAAAACAATGTTTTATCCAAGGGTAATTCTATTGTTTACTTTACACACGTTGCTTAATGCGATAGTCTGTGGCTTGCAACTTAATACTGAAAGGGGTTCAGACGATAACCTGAAGGTGGATTATTAGTCATTGACGTAGTTGGATTACGGTCTATGTATTATGTTGTAATGCCCAATACCAAATATCATAGTAATTATCTTGTCATGTATGTTCGATATTCTGTCAATTGTCAAGCTGTAATTTGTTCACCCAACATGCTATTATTTTATGGAGAGACACCTCTAGTGACCTATGGACCTCGATACTATTTCCTTTACTGATAAATTCATCTGCAATCTCGTTCTGTTTACTTTCTGCAAACATCTCATTCATTCAATACGTCTAATCCTTTGTGTTCGGCAAACCGGTGAGATTGACAACCTCACTGTAAGTTGGGGCAAAGTACTTTGGTTGTGTTGTGTGCAGGTTCCACGTTGTTGCTGACGCCGGTAGTGCGCCCTGCCACTAGTCAGTCAGCAACACTTTTAGAAGTCACGCCTTTCTCCTACTAGTTGATTAAACCTTGGTTTCGTACTGAGAGAAAACTTGCTGCTGTGCTCATCACACCTTCCTCTTGGGGTTCCCCAACAGCGTGTCCGCATACACCGAGTACACGCTATCAAGTTTGTTTCCTGGCGCCGTTGCCGGGGAGAAAGAGGATTTGTGCAAGGGGAGTCTCTCATCTCCAGTCTCTTTACTTTGTCATAGTTTGCTTAGTTTACTTTATTTTGTTTTGTTTGCCTTATTATATCGAAAACAAAAAAATAGTTTACTTTTATAGTTTCTTTATATCTAAAACACACAATTTTTTGTTTCTATTATAGTTGTTATTTCTGTTGCTTAGTTTTAATTTTGCTAAAATGGGTTCAGCTTAAAATACTAAGTTGTGTGACTTTACTAGCACCAACAATAATGATTTTATTTGTACACCTATTGCTCCATCTGCTCCCGAAGCAGCCTTCTATGAAATTAAACCTGTTTTATTAAATCTTGTTATGAAAGAGCAATTTTTTGGTGCTAGTAGTGAAGATGCCGCTTCTCACCTTAATAATTTTGTTGAAGTTTCTAAGATGTAAAAATATAAGGATGTAGATGGTGACGTTATAAAACTAAAATCGTTTCCTTTCTCTTTGAGAGGTAGAGCTAAATTGGTTGCTATCTTCTTTGCCTAGAAATAGTATTGATTCTTGGGTTAAATGCAAAGATGCTTTTATTGGTAAATATTATTCTCCTGCTAAGATTATATCTTTGAGAAGAGACATAATGAAATTTAGACAATTTGATAATGAACATGTTGCTCAAGCTTGGGAAAGAATGAAATCTTTGGTAAAGAACTGTCCCACTCATGGTCTGTCTACTTGGATGATCATCCAAACTTTTTATGCAGGACTAAATTTTTCTTCAAGAAATCTCCTGGATTCAGCTGCTGGAGGTACCTTTATGTCCATTACTTTGGGGGCTGCAACTAAATTACTTGATGATATGATGATAAATTATTCTGAATGGCACAGTGAGAGAGCTTGATCCACAAGGTAAGAAGGTAAATTGTATTGAAGAATCCTCCTCCTTGAGTGATAAGATTGATACTATTATGTCTATGCTTGTTAATGGTAAAGCACATATTGATCCAAATAATATTCCATTAGCTTCTTTGGTTGCTCAAGAGGAGCATGTTGATGTGAATTTCATTAAAAATAACAATTTCAACAACAATGCTTATAGGAACAATTTTGGTAGCAACAATTATAGGTCATATACTTCTAATAATGTTAATGCTTATGGAAGTCATGCTCAAGGAATTTATTAGTAAACAAACTGCTTTCAATAAAACTGTTGAGGAAAAGCTTGGCAAAATTAATATTCTTGCTTCTAGATTGCCTTGCTCATGATGTTGATTTTCTTAAATTAAAAGTGTTTCCTCATGATGTTAAAGAAAGTAAAACTTCAAATTCCATTCAAGTTAGAATTGATGAAAATGTTAGGATATTGGCGGAATTGCATGCTAGGTGGGAAAGAGAAGATGAAATTACTAGAAACAATAATTTGACTAAAGTTTATATCATCACCACCACCGGTAGTAATGAAGTTTCAAATGCTAGCGACTCTCCTACTAATAATAATAAAGTAAATGGTGTAGTAAAAGTCCCCTCTCCTTCTACAAAGTTGCCTAAAACCACTAGAACTGCTCCTAATAAGTGTGCTGAAATTTTTCGGAGTATGGGAGACAAGATTCCTTTTACCTTTGATAAAAATGAGTTTGATTTTGATGATTGCAATCTCTAAAGTAATTAAGTTCTTACAAAAGCTTGCTATAAATCCTAATACTAGTGCTATAAATATGGCTTTTACAAAGCACATGACAAATGCTCTTATGCAGATGAGAGAGAAGAAATTAAAACACGAAGCCTATATTCCTAAAAAGTTAGAAGATGGATGTGAGACCATCATTAAGATGAAAATAGATGGTTTTAATTGCAATGCTTTATGTGATCTTGGTGCAAGTATTTCTGTTATGCCTAGAAAAATCTATGATATGCTTGAATTGCCACCGTTGGAAAAATGTTATTTGGATGTTCATCTTGCTGCAATGAAACCTTTGGGGAAAGATGATAATGCATGTACTTATTATGGTTAATAATAACCTGGTCCCCGTTGATTTTTTTGTTTTGGATATTGAATGCAATGCTTCTTGTCCGGTTATATTGGGAAGACCGCTCCTTAGAATAGTTGGTGCTGCTATTGATATGAGAGATGGGTTTATTAAATATCAATTCCCACTCAAAAAAGGTATGGAACACTTTCCTAGAAATAGAAAGAAGTCATCTTATGATTCTATCATTAGAACAAATTATGATGTTGATGCTTCTTCACTTGATAATACTTGATGCTCGCATTTTACTGCGCCTAGCTGAAAGGCGTTAAAGAAAAGCGCTTATGGGAGACAAACCATATTTTATTTACAGTAATTTTTCTTTTTGGTGAGTCTTGGATGTTATTACTACTGTAATGACCGATTCTTATCATTTTTATTTCATTTTTGTGCCAAGAATAACCTCTAATAGGAAGAAAGTAATGTTTGAGGAAGTTGTTGTGCAGAAAACAGATTTTGTGTTGTTACTATAAAAATTCGTAAAAATAGCCAGAGCGGAATTTTGAGGTGTAATTGTTTATGAATATGCCCCAGGTTATTATCTAACTTTCGTTAGTTGACAAATTTTCGAGATAAGCAACCGATGATTTTCAAAAATTTCGATCTTTACCTGTTGTTCTGTTTTGATAGATTTCTGTACTATTTGCATTCGCCTCTTAAATCTCTTTCTTTTTGAGTTCTTTTGATCAAATAGCTTTTTGAAAGGTTGCTACAGTAGCTTATGCTTTAACAGATTTTTGATATATGTTAGTACCGAACACAAGTGGATTTTTTTTTTGATTGTACTACTGCTGATAATGAAGAATTGTGCGAAGTTTTTGTATGAAGGAAGTTTTCAAGTGTAGGGAAAGAAGAATGATGTAATGGGATAAAGAATGGACAAAAGCTCAAGCTTGGATATGCCCCTGCACGCCAAGACATATTCAAGATGTACAAGCGTCAATGCTTGGGGATGCCCAAGGCATCCCCTCTTCATCAACAAAGCAACATGTCATCTCTCTATACGCTATATTTTTATTGCTTCATACGCTATGTGTTGTTCTTGGATCGTCTTTATTTTTTGTTTTTAGTTTAGTTTTGTTTACTGTAGCATATGTTGGGTCCCGGCACATTTTTTCGGAGAAAGACCTGCTCCTTTTTAATTACATAGAACGCTATAGTTTTCACTATTATTGTTCTGCGAGTGTTCTAGTTTTCTGGTACTGCATTTAGCTCTTATTCTTTCAATTGAATTTTTTAGAGCACGTTAGTATTCTTTATTTGTGTATAATTAGCTCTCTTGTCCATAATGTATTTCATCTCTGGGAGTTATTTCAAATAAGTTGATTGGTGTTGGATACGAGTAAAATATTTCATGACTATAGTGATGCAAATGGAAGCTTGTCTAGACTGCGGCATAGACTTTGGCATGTCATGTTGGATGTTATTCTTGTCATATGCTTAGTATTTATTGTTTTAGCATGACTTGTTTCAAATAGCTAAGAGTGCATAATGTGTCATTTAAAGAATCATGTGTTGTTTCTATCATAAAAGTAAACTATTGTGGTATTCTCCTTTGATGTTTTATTGGGTTGACTTGGCACATGCTTATAACATGTTATGACTATAACTAGTCAACCAAAGACTCTATGAGTTTTTGATTTGTAATATCACTTTATGCTTTGATAGATAATGTTTTGTCGCTATGCATGATTATGGCCATTATTGCTCTCTTAGTTAGTCACTTCTAGTCTTTTTGCTAGCCTTCACTTGTACTGAGTATGAGCTCTACTCGTGCATCCAACCACCAAAAATCAAAGTTGCCAATTGTGTCCACCATATCTACCTATATGTGGTTTTTCACCGCCACTCCAAAGTAAATTGCTTGTGCGCTACCTTTAAACCTTTAAAAAATTATCACCTATTTTGTGTAATTTATAGCTCATGGAAAAGTAGTCTAAAAAACTATTGTGGCAAGTACTATATTTTATGCATTTTTAGTTCTTATAAGTTGCTTGTTGTGTGATAACCATGTTGTCATGGGGAACACCATCAATATATGCTTTTGTTGAATATAATGTGAAATACTATGCATGCTCATCTTGTTTGAAGTAAGGGAGATTTACCATGAGTTGCAAAGATTTGAGTATGCATATTGTTAGAGAGGAACATTGGGCCGCCAACTAAAGCCATGTTCACATGGTGGAAGTTTCAGCTGGGCAAAAGTCTAAATATCTGTTGTCCTTGCTTTCCCGGTATGGATGTCCAAAAAGTTGAGATTCATCAAAATTGAGAAATCAAATTAGATTCATCCCCTAGGACCTTTGTACAGGAGGCAAGAAGGTACCCCTTTGTGACATTTAGTTAAAACATATGTATGCGATGAAAATCCATGAAAGTCCAAGCTAATTAGGACAAGGTGTGAGCACTATTAGTATATTATGCATAAGGAAAGCAAACTTATAGGAAGTAATTATGCATAATCTATACTACTTATCACTACCATTGACATAAGTAGCACCTCTCAAAATAAATATTTTCAACACTTCTATTGCTTTCAAAATAAAAAGCTCTAGCACATGGGTGATCCCTGCTTTCCTCTGCGAAGGTCCTCTTTTACTTTCATGTTGAGTCTTCACCTTCTACCTTATGTACCGATTAAGAGAGCATAGTTGTCATTCTTAGTGCAATGTGCATAGTCCCAAAATTATTATTGATTAATTCATGTTTGTGCTATTGCTTGGTCTTAAATTACTTGTATCTAGTCACTCTTTAAACTTTGAAGGTGTCCTTGCATTTATCTTTTGCTATTCCATAAGGACATGTTGAGTACCACTTTATTATGTTTACTCTATGCTTATAAACTCACAGTTGCTTTCAATGCACTATTATTCATGATCTCTTGTTTGAGTTACTCTTCATGTTATAACATAGTTGCTAAGTTCAATTAAATTATATCTATCATGCCTATGTTAGAGTACTTAGATCCCAGCTCACAATGCTTTACATGCTTAATCAAGATTGTGTTGGCTTCATGTCACCTCAAAAATTATTTTGTTATCACTTACCTACTCGAGGACGAGCATGAGTTAAGCTTGGGATGCTGATACGTCTCAAACCTATCTATAATTTTTGATGCTCCATGCTTGTTTTACACCAATTCATATGTGTTTTGTTTACACTTCATTGCACTTTTACATGATTTTTGGCACTAACCTATTAACAAGATGCCATAGTGTGAGTTCCCTGTTTTCTGCTACTTTGTATTTCAGAAAAGGTGTACAGGAAATATTCTCGGAATTGGACGAAACAAAAGCCGAAGTTAATATTTTACCGGAATGAAGAAGAAGTCCGGAGGGGGGACGAAGGGGTGCACCAGGGAGCCCAGACCACCCCTAGGCGTGTCCTAGGGCTGGCCCGCACCTAGGGTGGGTGTGGGGCCCACAAGCACCCCACCGACCTCAATCCTCAGCCTATTTATACATCTTCTTGGGAAAACCCTGGATACCCGAGCCTCCATCCACGAAAAGTTCCGTCGCGGTCGCGGTCGCCATCGCCGAACCCATCTCGGGGGGTTCTGAAGCTCTTCCCAGCACCCTGCCGGAGGGGAAAATCATCACCGGAGGCATCTACATCACCATGCCCGCCTCCGAAGTGATGCGTGAGTAGTTCATCCCGGGACTATGGGTCCATAGCAGTAGCTAGATGGTTGTCTTCTCCAGTATGTGCTTCATGTATCGATCTTGTGAGCTGCCCTACATGATCAAGATCATCTGACGTGGGCATAACCCTTCGGATAACCAATGTTGCTCTACCCTACACAGCCCAACTGAAGGCCCATGAAGGTACCCGATGGCAAGATGGGCCACTAGGACGGTGCAGCGGAAGGTTTCTTGAAGTACAAGGCACGAAAGGAGCCGAACAAGGAAAGTTTAGAAACAGATCTACTGTAAACCTAGTCGTACTCGATTAGACCTCTCGAGACCTGGCCACCTATATAAAGGCCAGGAGAGGGGCTATCGAGGGGACACAATCAACCTTAGCAATATTAGACCAGCAGAAGCTTAGAACTAGGTTACCCTAGCAACTAACATCTCGACGAGATCACAGCCGAACTATTCGGCACCCCATTGTAACCTGTTTTCATCATAATCAAAGAACAGACAGGCAGGACGTAAGGGTTTTACCTCATCGAGGGCCCCGGACCTGGGTAAATCGCTCTCCCGCTTGTCTGTGTACCGATGTCTCGTGTCAGCTTGCAGGATTCCATCAACCCTAAGCCCCTATCGGAGGGCATTGCCGAGGAGCACCCTCGACAATTGGCGCCGTCTGTGGGAAACCTGTCGGCACAAGGCAGGGCATCGGCAGTACCAGTCACATCTGCAGCGTTCGTGCTCGAGTCACCAACACCTCCAGATCCAAAAGATCCAATTCGTTGCGGATCCTTCGAGTTCGTACCTCGCCTCAAGACGTCGCACTCAATTCCTGCGGAATCGTGTGACGACATGACCGCCACCTTTGGAGGCGTCCACTTTATCGTCGACTCCGGAGGCTTTCTCCGTCTCCCGAGGACGGATACGTCTAGTCTGGGACCCTCGGCTTCGGCAGAGGATACCTTGGCAGCAACCTTGGGAATTCCACCCAGGAGCACGCATGGAGGCAGCCGAGGAAGTTTCGATCCCGCGACAGGGCGGAAGAAAAGGCGAAGGGAATTATGCTATGGGGAAGAAGAACGCGCAGCGCCTCACCCTCGCCAGTCCGAACGAGAACAGGAGGGCGTGCAATCGATCCATGGCCGCGCTCGTTCACCACACCTGTCGGCCACGGAGCAACTCGATGCACCATGCTATCTCCACTCCTATATCGACCCAAAGGACAGTCGAGAGAAATCCAGTCACCTATTGAGGAACTGCCGACACTTCTTGGAGATTCGACAGTTTTGTGATGACCTCAGGAGTGAAGCTATATCAAGAGTTCACATGATGGAGAAGAGGGCGAGATCCTACAACTATCGAGCGGAGCCGTACGTACCAGAGCCATATGAACCAATGGAGAAAGATGAGTATGTACCAGCCGAGGTATTCCCAGAACCGCGCGGGCAAGTCAGCATGATCCATAAAACCAGCTTTTCAAAAAGGGAAATCAAGAAATTCTCGCGAGAAGTGAAGTACGCGGAAGTCGCCATGGTCGACACACCCGAATTCATCGACTGGTCAGAACAAAGTATCTCCTTCGACAGGACAGATCACCCGAAAGCAGTCCCTAGGCCAGGCCAAGCAGCTCTAGTCCTCGAGGCGCAGATCGGAGGATTCAACATGAGCAAAGTATTCATGGATGGAGGAAGCGGCTTAAACCTACTATTCGCCAACACAATGAAAGCAATGGGTTTAACAGTTGATATGCTGAGAGAATCCGACACAGGATTCCACGGCATTATACCGACCCGACCCGCTTATTCCCTTGGAAAAACGTCATTGGATGTGGTCTTCGGCACGCCCATCAATTTCAGAAGAGAAAAGATCGAGTTCGAAGTTGTCGATCGGGAGTCTCAGTATCATGCCATCCTCGGCAGGCCGGCGTTTGCCAAGTTTATGGCCGTACCTCATTATGCATACCTAAAACTAAAGATGCCAGGCAACAACGGAACTCCAATAACCGTTCACGGGAGTTTTGCTCGATCAGACACATGTGACAGGGAGTTCCAGAAGATCGCCTCGAAATTCGGCGCCAAGGAGGAACTCAATGCGATCGACGCAGCTGTGGATCACACGCAACCACCAGCCGACAACCGAAGTGTAAGCTCCGACGAGTTCGATGCTACAAAGGAAGCCAAGAAGTTGCAGGTGCACCCCACTGACCCGAAGAAAACGGTCAATATATCGGCTGACCTTATGATACGTCTCCAACGTATCGATAATTTCTTGTGTTCCATGCCACATTATTGATGTTATCTACATGTTTTATGCACACTTTATGTCATATTCGTGCATTTTCTGGAACTAACCTATTAACAAGATGCCGAAGTGCCGGTTCTCGTTTTCTGCTGTTTTTGGTTTCGAAATCCTAGTAACGAAATATTCTTGGAATCGAACGAAATCAACGCCAAAGTTCCTATTTTACCCGGAAGCCTCCGAACACACGAGAACCGCCAGAGAAGGGAGGCAGGGCCACCAAACCCTACCCCGGCGCGGCCAAGGGGGGGGGGGCCCCTAGGGTGTGGGCCCCCCTTCGACCTTCCTGCGCCGCCTCTCCGCCTATAAGAAGCCCCTGGATCAGAAAACCCTATAACGATTGACGAAACCCACGAAAACCTTCCAGAGCCGCCGCCATCGCGAAGCCAAGATCTGGGGGACAGGATCTCTGTTCCGGCACCCTGCCGGAGCGGGGAAGTGCCCCCGGAAGGCTTCTCCATCGACACCGCTGCCATCTCCACCGCCATCTTCATCACCGCTGCTCCTCCCATGAGGAGGGAGTAGTTCTCCATCGAGGCTCGGGGCTGTACCGGTAGCTATGTGGTTCATCTCTCTTCCATGTACTTCAATACAATGATCTCATTGAGATTCATATGAGTTTGTATCACAATTTATCTATGTGCTACTCTAGTGATGTGTTATTAAAGTAGTTTTATTCCTCCTACACGTGTGTAAAGGTGACAGTGCGTGCACCGTGTTAGTACTTGGTTTATGCTATGATCATGATCTCTTGGAGATTGCGAAGTTAACTATTGCTATGATAATATTGATGTGATCTATTCCTCCTACATATGCATGAAGGTGACAGTGTGCATGCTATGCTAGTACTTGGTTTAGTCTCGTTGATATATCTTACACTAAAGGTTACTAAAACATGAGCATTATTGTGGAGCTTGTTAACTCCGGCATTGAGGGTTCGTGTAATCCTACGCAATGTGTTCATCATCCAACAAAAGTGTAGAGTATGCATTTATCTATTCTGTTAAGTGATCAATGTTGAGAGTGTCCACTAGTGAAAGTGTAATCCCTAGGCCTTGTTCCTAAATACTGTTGAGTTACTACTGCTTGTTTACTGTTTTCTATCGTGTTACTACTGTCTGCAATATTACCACCATCAACTACACGCCAAGCAAGCACTTTTCTCGGCACCGTTGCTACTGCTCATACTTATTTATACCACCTGTATTTCACTATCTCTTCGCCGAACTAGTGCACCTATTAGGTGTGTTGGGGACACAAGAGACTTCTTGCTTTGTGGTTGCAGGGTTGCATGAGAGGGATATCTTTGACCTCTTCCTCCCCGAGTTCGATAAACCTTGGGTATCCACTTAAGGGAAACTTGCTGTCTGTTCTACAAACCTCTCGCTCTTGGAGGCCCAACACTGTCTACAAGAATAGAAGCTCCCGTAGACATCAAGCACTTTTCCGGCGCCGTTGTCGGGGAGGAAAGGTAAAAAGGCACTCATACTACGGTCCCGGGTAAAGTATTTTTCCGGCGCCGTTGTGTGTGTGCTCAAAGCTATTTCCTTTAGATGCTGCAATTGCATCTTTTTGTTTCTTGTTTACACTAGTTTGGCATAATGTATAAGAGTGAGCTTCTTGTTCTATTTCCCGATTTAAAACTTGGATTGTTTGATGCGAAAATTAAAAAACCTATGAAATCTTATTTGCATGCTTGGTAGTAATATTAGTATGAACGCTTTGAACACCATTGTTGATAATGATATAGAAAGTTCTAAGCTTGGGGAAGTCTGGTTTTCATGATATTTTTAGTCCCCCAAGCATTGAGGAGAAAATTTTCTTTGATGATACTTTGCCTCCTATTTCTGATGATGATAATGATAGTGGTCTTTTGGTGCCACCTACTATGGAGAGTAAATTTTGTTGTGATTATACTATGCCTCCTACACTTGATGAGAATAATAATGATAGCTACTTTGTTGAATTTGCTCCCACTACAACTAATAAAATTGATTATGCTTATGTGGAGAGTAATAATTTTATGCATGAGACTCATGATAAGAATGCTTTATGTGATAGTTATATTGTTGAGTTTGCTCATGTTGCTACTGAAAGTTATTATGAGAGAGGAAAATATGGTTGTAGAAATTTTCATGTTACTAAAATGCCTCTCTATGTGCTGAAATTTTTGATGCTACGCTTGTTTTATCTTCCGATGCTTGTTACTATGCTCTTCATGAACTTGTTTATTTACAAGATTCCTATGCATAGGAAGCATGTTAGACTTAAATTTGTTTTGAATTTGCCTCTTGATGCTCTCTTTTGCTTCAAATACTATTTCTTGCGAGTGCATCATTAAAACTGCTGAGCCCATCTTAACGGCTATAAAGAAAGAACTTCTTGGGAGATAACCCATGTGTTATTTTGCTACAGTACTTTATTTTATATTTGTGTCTTGGAAGTTGTTTACTACTGTAGCAACCTCTCCTTATCTTAGTTTTGTGTTTTGTTGTGCCAAGTAAAGTCTTTGATAGTAAAGTAAGTACTAGATTTGGATTACTGCGCAGAAACAGATTTCTTTGCTGTCACGAATCTGGGTCTAATTCTCTGTAGGTAACTCAGAAAATTATGCAAATTTACGTGAGTGATCCTCAGATATGTACGCAACTTTCATTCAATTTGAGCATTTTCGTTTGAGCAAGTCTGGTGGCCTAATAAAATCCATCTTTACGGACTGTTCTGTTTTGACAGATTCTGCCTTTTATTTCGCATTGCCTCTTTTGCTATGTTGGATGAATTTCTTTGATCCATTAATGTCCAGTAGCTTTATGCAATGTCCAGAAGTGTTAAGAATGATTGTGTCACCTCTGAACATGTTAATTTTTATTGTCCACTAACCCTCTAATGAGTTGTTTCGAGTTTGGTGTGGAGGAAGTTTTCAAGGGTCAAGAGAGGAGGATGATATACTACGATCAAGGAGAGTGAAAGCTCTAAGCTTGGGGATGCACCCGGTGGTTCACCCCTGCATATATCAAGAAGACTCAAGCGTCTAAGCTTGGGGATGCCCAAGGAATCCCCTTCTTCATCGACAAACATTATCAGGTTCCTCCCCTGAAACTATATTTTTATTCCATCACATCTTATGTGCTTTTTCTTGGAGCGTCGGTTTGTTTTTGTTTTTGTTTTTGTTTGAATAAATTGGATTACATCATGCTTGTGTGGGAGAGAGACACGCTCCGCTGGTTCATATGAACACATGTGTTCTTAGCTCATAATATTCATGGCGAAGTTTCCTCTTCGTTAAATTGTTATATGGTTGGAATTGGAAAATGATACATGTAGTAATTGCTAAAAATGTCTTGGGTAATGTGATACTTGGCAATTGTTGTGCTCATGTTTAAGCTCTTGCATCATATGCTTTGCACCCATTAATGAAGAAATACATAGAGCATGCTAAAATTTGGTTTGCATATTTGGTTTCTCTAAGGTCTAGATAATTACTAGTATTGAGTTTGAACAACAAGGAAGACGGTGTAGAGTCTTATAATGTTTACAATATGTCTTTTATGTGAGTTTTGCTGCACCGGTTCATCCTCGTGTTTGTTTCAAATAAGCCTTGCTAGCCTAAACCTTGTATCGAGAGGGAATACTTCTCATGCATCCAAATACTTGAGCCAACACTATGCCATTTGTGTCCACCATACCTACCTACTACATGGTATTTCTCCGCCATTCCAAAGTAAATTGCTTGAGTGCTACCTTTAAACAATTCAAAATTTATTACCTCTTATTTGTGTCAATGTTTTATAGCTCATGAGGAAGTATGTGGTGTTTATCTTTCAATCTTGTTGGGCAACTTTCACCAATGGACTAGTGGCTTCATCCGCTTATCCAATAATTTTTCAAAAAGAGCTGGCAATGGGATTCCCAGTCCCAAATTAATTAACCAAAAAAGGCACTCCTCCATGGTATGTGATTGTTGGACGGCACCCGAAGGATTCGGCTAGCCATGGCTTGTGTAAGCAAAGGTTGGGAGGAGTGTCATCATAATAAAACTAAAATAAAAAGGTACTCCTTCATGGTATGAGATTGTTGGCGAGGCACCCGAGGATTCGGTTTGCCATGGTTTGTGAAAGAGAGGTTGGAAGGAGTGCCATCCAAAAATAAAATAAAATGGGAGCCGCTCTTTGAAGGTTTGTCTGGCAAGGGGGTTAGAGTACCCGCTACCATTCGTTGACAACAACATACACCTCTCAAAACTTTACTTTTATGCTCTCTTTATGTTTTCAAAATCAAAGCTCTAGCACAAATATAGCAATCGATGCTTTCCTCTTTGAAGGACCATTCTTTTACTTTCAATGTTGAGTCAGTTCACCTATTTCTCTCCACCTCAAGAAGCAAACACTTGTGTGAACTGTGCATTGATTCCTACATACTTGCTTATTGCACTTATTATATTACTCTATGTTGACAATATCCATGAGATATACATGTTACAAGTTGAAAGCAACCGCTGAAACTTAATCTTTTTTTGTGTTGCTTCAATACCTTTACTTTGAATTATTGCTTTATGAGTTAACTCTTATGCAAGACTTATTGATGTTTGTCTTGAAGTGCTATTCATGAAAAGTCTTTGCTTTATGATTCACTTGTTTACTCATGTCATACACAGTGTTTTGATCGCTGCATTCACTACATATGCTTTACAAATAGTATGATCAAGATTATGATGGCATGTCACTCCAGAAATTATCTTTGTTATCGTTTTACTCGCTCGGGACGAGCGAGAACTAAGCTTGGGGATGCTGATACGTCTCCAACGTATCGATAATTTCTTGTGTTCCATGCCACATTATTGATGTTATCTACATGTTTTATGCACACTTTATGTCATATTCGTGCATTTTATGGAACTAACCTATTAACAAGATGCCGAAGTGCCAGTTCCTGTTTTCTGCTGTTTTTGGTTTCAGAAATCCTAGTAACGAAATATTCTCGGAATCGGACGAAATCAACGCCAAAGTTCCTATTTTACCCGGAAGCCTCCAGAACACACGAGAACCGCCAGAGAAGGGAGGCGGGGCCACCAAACCCTACCCGCGGCGCGGCCAAGGGGGGGGCGCCCCCCTAGGGTGTGGGCCCCCCCTTCGACCTTCCTGCGCCGCCTCTCCGCCTATAAGAAGCCCCTGGATCAGAAAACCCTACAACGATTGACGAAACCCACGAAAACCTTCCAGAGCCGCCGCCATCGCGAAGCCAAGATCTGGGGGACAGGATCTCTGTTCCGGCACCCTCGCCGGAGCGGGGAAGTGCCCCGGAAGGCTTCTCCATCGACACCGCTGCCATCTCCACCGCCATCTTCATCACCGCTGCTGCTCCCATGAGGAGGGAGTAGTTCTCCATCGAGGCTCGGGGCTGTACCGGTAGCTATGTGGTTCATCTCTCTTCCATGTACTTCAATACAATGATCTCATTGAGATTCATATGAGTTTGTATCACAATTTATCTATGTGCTACTCTAGTGATGTGTTATTAAAGTAGTTTTATTCCTCCTACACGTGTGTAAAGGTGACAGATGCGTGCACCGTGTTAGTACTTGGTTTATGCTATGATCATGATCTCTTGGAGATTGCGAAGTTAACTATTGCTATGATAATATTGATGTGATCTATTCCTCCTACATATGCATGAAGGTGACA
>NC_061511.1:269256224-269352306 GCF_022539505.1 Lolium rigidum
CGGACTAGTATCAAAGTAAAAACTCCCATCGGGAGACAAGACATATGAATTTTGGGCTAAAGCATGCTCAAATTGACATGAGCCGAAATAAGAGTGGAGTGCAGCGTTAGTGATCTGTTTACAGCAAGTCGAGATGAAGAAGTTCAAGGGTTATTTGCAGTGAAGAGCCCGGGGCAGATTCGGGAGGGCGGAGGCTTGGCAGGGCTTCATCACCACCGGCAGGAGTCGGATTATGCTTTAAGTAACTGCCGATCGCTTGTAAGGTTCAAGGTGACTGGCTAGTTTGCTCGCCATCGACGGAGGGCAACACTTGGACAACTCCTCCAAGTTTGACCCCATCCATGGCCCATGAAGCGGTTGGAAAGTAAAGAACACTTCAAATAAAGCGATTCTGACGTTTCAATACCTCCAGCAGCTCGGGAAGGGTGCTCAGGAAAGCTCGCTTCATCTCGTCGAGAGTCTTGGCTCCTCCTTCATCTTGGGAAGATCATAGGCAGTATGCCTAATAGCAGCACATAGCTGGCCTTTTGCAAGGGCAGTGGACATTGAACTTTGGCGGCAGAGTGACAGGCGTCGGCTCAAGGTCCTCCCGAAGTTGATGGCGTCGGAGTGTGGTTAAGTGACAACATCGAAAGAAAGGCAGATCAGTAATAGGTGATAAAAGCGCCAAGACGAGAAAAATGGTGGACTAGGTTTACCTAACAATCCTTGATGACTCTTGAAAGACGCCTTCCTTCTTGTCGTCGCGACTTGACCCACTACGTTTGGCGTCTTGTTCATCCTTGACGTTGCTTCAGCTTCTTCACTTCCTCCTTCAGCAAGGCGTTCGTTCTTGGCGTCGTGGCAAACACATTGGCCTCAAACCCCACGATCAGCCGAAGATCGATGATCTTTGGAGTTGAGAGTTTCAGCTTCTAGTCGGGTGAACTCTTCGGCGAACTCCGCCACGGCACCTTTCGTCAAAATCCCGAGGTTTTTCCCGAAAGTTGGATTTCTGCACAAAAACGAGACACTGTAACAGCTTCGCGAAAACAGCGTTAGTCCGTGTTAGTTGCATCCAAAATACACAAATTAGAGGCAAAACAATAGCAAAAGTGTTCGGGAAAGTAGATACGTTTTGGACGTATCACTTACGTGGTCGCGACCTGCCGATGAAGTAGGGACGTCGCCAGAAGGAATAACCGTCGACACTGGAACCTTCTCTACAACCGTTCGCGAAGGAGCCGTCGATTTCACGGGAGAAGGATTGGATTCCTTGGCCAATGCAGTTCTTTCAGAGACAAATTTGGCCCTCTTCGCAAGAGGGACTTCGTCATCATCATCATCAGAGCTGTTTAAAAACAATGCACACTTAGCATACAAGATAATGGGAAATAAATCAAAGAAGGAGTAAGAGACACTCACAGGTCAAGGTCATCCTCGCCTGCGAAGAAGCTTGTTGAACCCTTCTTGGCGAGAGGAGGCGCGGTAGCTTCGTCGGCATCATTATCTCCTCCGCGAGGACTTGATTCAGCCGAAGTGATAAGGTCATCATGTACCTGCTTCCGACGCCTACTCCTGATGAAGGCGTCGTCTTCAGTGGCCTCTTCCTCTTGGACATCACTGTCTTCAAGGGCATGCGGGGCCTCCTCGGTCTCGTCAGAATCCTCGTCATCATCCTCTAGTACCACGCCGCTTTCAGGTGTAGGAGGATAACACTGGGCGGCAGCGAGCGCCTGCCGAAGGAAAAGGAGTTCGTATGGCGCAGTGGGTAAAGGAATAATAACAGCGGAAGAAAAAAAAGGCAAAGAATTACCTCAGTTGGAGGATGATCAGAATCATAAGGAGGACGAGCCGATGTTAGGACGATGTTGTCCTTCATACTAAGGCACGTTAAGCGACGGACTTCGCCCCGGAGGTCTTCAGCCGAAAGTTCAGCAGAACTAACTCTGGACTCATCCTCCTTTCCTGTGTAAAGCCACAGCTGGTGGGGGCGAGACATCAGCGGTTACACTCGACGTTGAAGAAACACTGAGACAACCTCAGTACCACGCATTGTCAATCCCCCCGTGTTTTTCAGAATGACTATTTGGTCGAACAGCCTGTCGGCTGTCAATCTCTCTTCGGGAGAAAGAGCGTTTCGCCAAGATTTCTTCGGCTTAGCTATCAGCTTATCTTCGAAGTGGGGAAGGTTTAAGCGTCGTCCAGGCACTAGCGGGTCTCGCAGATAAAACCACTTATTGCGCCAGCCTTGGACGGACTCCTTCATTGGATAGTCGAAGTAGTCGACTTCCTTCCTAACAACAAAGCCAACGCCACCGACGACGGGGGGGCCGTTGCTGTCATTGTGACGCTTCACGTAGAAGATCTTCCTCCAGAGACCCCAGTGAGGATCAATGCCAAGGAAGGCTTCACAGACGGTGATGAAGATAGAAAGGTGGAGGATGGAGTTTGGGGTCAGCTGCCAAAGCTGAATCCCGTAGAAGAAAAGAAGAGAGCGAAGGAATTCGTGCGCGGGAAGAGAAAGGCCGCGGAACAAAAAAGCAGTGAACATGACGGTGAAGCCCTTTGGGGGCTTTGGGCGAGAAACTGCACCTGGAAGGCGAATATCGTCCTCAGAGGCGGAGATGAATCCGAGGGCCCGCAGTTTGTTGATGTCGCGGTTGGAGATGGCGGAGGCACTCCAATCACGGCTAACCTTGGCCGGCTCCGAAGCGCTAGCACCCTTCTTTTTACCCATGGCGCTGGAAATTTCTGAGGGAAGGATGCGCGAAGGAGATGAGCAGTAGGAGGTGTAAAAAAGTAAAAATGAGGAAGCCCTCTATCTATACCAAAAGGATTAACATGAGAACGTGGCCATAACTCCGTGGGCGTCGTGCGAGGTGGAGCGAATCCAGCTGTACACGTGGCGCTAGAAAACAGGATGGAACCGGCGGCCCATTATTCCCACGTCGCGCGAAAATCGAGGAAACGCCTCGGTCGCCGTGCGTGCACTGGTCAAAACCTAAAAAATGCTTGCGCAGAACTAGGGTGGGCCCGGGGAGGGTCAAGTCGTGTCAATCAGGTCACAACAGCAGCGCGTCATCAGTAACATCATGGGCACGAAGAGATAAGAAAGTATCGGGTGATCAACTTGAGCCTGCGCACGGATTGTGAGCATCCGCACCTAGGCTCGGGGGCTACTCCCATCGGGAGCGCTGACGCGCACCCGATAGAATAAAGGTTCGAAGGAAAAACATGATTCAAGTCTGTACCCGGACGAAAGCGCCCGTGCCCAGGCTCGGGGGCTACTCCCATCGGGAGCGCTGAACGCGCACCCGATAAAACTTTTTTCGCACTCCAGGATCATGCCCGGGGACTTGATTCTGTGTAGGGTAACGTTGTTTTGCCATCGGCAGTTAACCAACAGAAGTTGGGCACGTTATTCGTTATCCCTTGCTTAAAGAAAATGTATCGGATGGACTACAAAAACTTGCAGGAAAAAGCTTCGGCAGAAGAAAATCTTCGAGTGGTACAACTTGAGTCTACGCACGGATTAAAAGCATCCGTACCTAGACTCGGGGGCTACTCCCATCGGGAGCGCTGACGCGCACCCGGTAGAAAATAGAAGACAGAAGAAATACAAGAATGATCAAGGAGAAGGACCTCGGAAGGAGACATGCTTTAGTCTCTACCCGAACTATGTTCGGCTATACACTCGGGGGCTACTGACGTGGGCATAACCCTTCGGATAACCAATGTTGCTCTACCCTACACAGCCCAACTGAAGGCCCATGAAGGTACCCGATGGCAAAATGGGCCACTAGGACGGTGCAGCGGAAGGTTTTTTGAAGTACAAGGCACGAAAGGAGCCGAACAAGGAAAGTTTAGAAATAGATCTACTGTAAACCTAGTCGTACTCGATTAGACCTCTCGAGACCTGGCCACCTATATAAAGGCCAGGAGAGGGGCTATCGAGGGGACACAATCAACCTTAGCAATATTAGACCAGACAGAAGCTTAGAACTAGGTTACCCTAGCAACTAACATCTCGACGAGATCACAGCTCGAACTATTCGGCATCCCATTGTAACCTCGTTTTCATCATAATCAAAGAACGGACGAGCGGGACGTAAGGGTTTTACCTCATCGAGGGCCCCGAACCTGGGTAAATCGCTCTCCCCGCTTGTCTGTGTACCGATGTCTCGTGTCAGCTTGCAGGATTCCATCAACCCTAAGCCCCTATCGGAGGGCATTGCCGATGAGCACCCTCGACATCATCTTTATGTAATCCTCTATGTTTGGTTTGCTGGGATCCGATGAATGTTGAATACTATGTTGAGATTGATTATATATTCATGTCATATGTTATTTGTGATCTTGCATGCTCTCCGTTGCTAGTAGAAACTCTGGCCAAGTGGACACTTATGACTCCAAGAGGGGGTATTTATGCTCGATAGTAGGTTCATGCCTCTAGTTTTCTGGGAGAGTGACTTTATAACTTTTAAGGTTGTAGATGTGTTGTTGCTAGTAGGGAGAAAGCAACGATATTTTATCCAAGTGTAATTCCATTGTTTAGTTTACACACATTGCTTAATGCGATAGTCTGTTGCTTGCAACTTAATACTGAAAGGGGTTCAGACGATAACCTGAAGGTGGATTATTAGTCATAGACGCAGTTGGATTATGGTCTATGTATTATGTTGTAATGCCCAATACCAAATATCATAGTAATCATCTTATCATGTATGGTCGATATTCTGTCAATTGCCCAGCTGTAATTTCTTCACCCAACATGCTATTTCTTTATGGAGAGACACCTCTAGTGACCTGTGAACCCCGGTCCTATTTTCTTTACTGATAAATTCAACTGCAATCTCGTTTTGTTTACTTTCTGGAAACATCTCCATCCATTCGATACGTCTAATCCTTTGTGTTCAGTAAACCGGTGAGATTGACAACATTACTGTAAGTTGGGACACAATACTTTGGTTGTGTTGTGTGCAGGTTCCACGTTGTTGCTGACGACGGTAGTGCGCCCTGCCACTAGTCAGCCAGCAACACCTTCAGAAGTCACGTCTTTCTCCTACTGGTCGATTAAATCTTGGTTTCGTACTGAGGGAAACTTGTTGCTGTGCTCATCACACCTTTCTCTTGGGTGCCCCAACATCGTGTCCGCATACACCTAGTACACGCCATCAGCCCACGTCTCCTCGCCTCGTTTTTCGTTGTGTTCGGCGTGCCCAAAGCATCCCTTGTGGAGCGGGGACGGGCTCGGGGCGTCGGATACCATATCGAGCCGTGCCGGACGGAAGGAGGCTTTGGAGCGCGCGGCTGAGAACGAATTTTTATTCGGCGCGCCCTAAATCCCTTTGGAGAACGCTTTAGGGACGCGGCTAGAATTACTCTTAGGAATGACCCCAGCTGGGTCGGCTAAGTGGCCATCTATGGTCTATCTATGAAATCGCCAAGGACAGATGCAACGTTTGTCTGCGGCGCGTGGGTAAAAAGCAGTGAGAATCACACTTTCTTGACTCATGTCTTGGCTAGTGGACTCATCCACCATTTGGAATATTCCGGGCGGTGTACTCCTGCAAGTTGTATAGATCAGCGACGAACACAGATCTAAGTAGAACATCTGCTATTGGTTTAGGTCCTGGCTCCCGACGGAAGCGTCCATCGTGCAATCCATCTAGTGGTCTTGGTGATCCAGTGGGCGATGGTTGTTGGTGCATGATAACGTACTGTTGCCTGACATTGCCGACTCGACAGCCTGCAACCTGACCATTAGATCGGTCGGCCGTACGCCTTTCTGACGCGTATCTGAGTCATTCGCCACACACGTACATAAACCTAGTCGATCGTCACATTTCTTTGCACCCCTGCCTGGCTGAGACAGGGAGCAGCCTGCGGGGTGTCTATCTTTTTGCAACTCGCCGGTATCTTATATAAGCTTTTGATTTCTTTCTGGACGAGGCGTTTTGGCACTCGGGAGCATATGCTCCCGGTTTTCAAAATATCTTTTAAAAGCAGTTGGAAATGTTAAAAAATTCCGAACAAAAAATTGACGTGCACATCTCGACATCATGTGTGCTTAGAAAGTCGTTTTGCGGAAAACTGACGTTTTGTGTGTCGTGTGCAGAAAAAGACAAAATTTAATGCTGAAAGAAAGATTTTCAAGAGACATTTCTTTGCTTTTTTACACAAGACACGGAGAATATCTTTTTCAGTGAAACTTGGCATGCACACATATAATATCGACATATACGCGCCAATTTTTTAAATTTTTTTTTGACATTGCAAAATGTATTTCCTATGTAGTACGAGCATATGCTTCCATGTTCAAAATTGAATTTCCGTTTCTTCTTCTTTTGCATATTACACTAGTACTAACGACCAGACACCTTCCATGACATGTAGGTCATACACCAAATATACCTAGACAAATCTTGGGCTGGGCCAGGCTTTAGGTCAAACCTAAAAAGCCTAAAGCTGAAAATGTGGGCCCATGATCTGCCGGCCCCGACTGAAATTGGGCCCAAGCCTAGCTCGAAACATGAAAAAGCCTGACCCAAAACGAGCGGTCTGGATTGAATCTGTCCTAAATCGCGTATTTTGTGGGCGAGCCTAGCCCCACCCGACGCTCGGGCTCAAGATGTAGGCCCAAACTCAGCCCAACGTACGAGCTCAAGATTCAGGTCTGAGTCCGGCTCAACATGGAATGTTGGCCCGGCCCAGCCAAAGATTTTTGGGCCAGACCGTCCGAGCCGGGCTGCCCATAACTAGCTATACACCAGACATAGTGGGAAAAAGACATGTATGCAATGAGACACTGCTAGAATTTCAAAGAGCGAGCCAGCCTATATATAGGCAACGGTCAATATTGGATGATCATTACCAGTTTCGACAGGCCACATCATCCATGAAACATTGCACTAATGACCGTTGTGGGTCTGTAAGCAAGAACAAGACCAACCATTGTCTAAATATGACATTGGTGTTTATTGTTGTGTTGTGAAATGTGTGTATTGCGCTGTGGAACGTGTATTGTAATTTCCTAGGATGCTCCTCACAAATGCATGGTCGCGCGTGTTGAGCATGTATTTCCTGTAGATCTCAAGGTTTAGGCCCGAGCCGGGCTGTTAAGTTATTTCCCCCTAGCATATCAGTGTTGGTAGTCTGCCGATGCGGATTAAATACTTTAAAGATTACGTGCGTGTATGTAGCCTTAATATTGTGGCTCAAATTAAATTATAGGAGAACCTTCGTTGATATTTACATGTCAACAGTTTGGTGTGTTGTCCTCAGAAAAATACAATATTGTGTCATGGAAGAAAAATGAGTTTGACGATCTCGAAGATTTTGCTGTTTTTTTTAAACTCTATTTTTTTATAGTTGGAGATAGCTTGTGTATCTCTACCATGTGTTATTAGTTATTACAAATATATATGGTATTACTTGTAAAAAAACATGCATCAAAAAAATCCTAGAGCCATTTGATTTCGTTAAGATCCTTGAAAGTCAGAAATATGTAAAATATGGTTTTCTTGTCTGTAGAATTATAATACAAATAAATTGAATATTTTAAGAAAATAGCAAAATCATTCTAAAACATGATTATATTCACTTATATGAATCCATATGATGAAATATATGACACAACATACTAGAAAGATCATAGATGCATTTTACATGCATCACGGTATGAACTTTCCCCGACATAGTTATCTTTGACGGCATTTTTGCCGTGCTAGAGCGAGCGCAGCGATTAGGCTCGTGCCTCGGTGTTTAATACCACCCAGATCTGTCTGCCATGTTGTAGTGTTTTTTTTAACTCAAATAGTTTGAAGAAAAAACATATTTAAAATTGAGAATTGAGGATAAATGGAAAATTATAGAAACCCACACTAACCTCTAATTTTGGCAAAAGTAAAAAAACTAACTTAAACTTACTCGATTACGATACTTCTAGATGTTTTTTAAAAGGAAAACGCTGCCGAACCCCCGGGGTATCAGCGCTCCGTTCCTCCGCTTCCTCCGTACGACGGATGTCCCGTGGGACCCATCCTTATCTTCTCCCGCAACACGCTCTCTTCCCAATCCCCATCTATCTCCCGTGTACCATGGCCGCCGCGCCCAGCGACCCGTCCGCCCCTTTGCCGTCCGCCCATGCCGCCCACCCCCTTCGCCGGAGGGCTGCCTGCGCCGCCGCTCCACCTCCCCATGGCGCTCCGCTTGAAGCTCCCGATCCGCCTCCAGCCTCCCCGCAGTGAAGCTTTGCCTCCTGCCATCCCAAGCTGCAGATCCGCCGCGCCACCATAGGCTACCGCCGCCACGCGGTGAGGCCGAGCTCCGGCTACCGGCGGGGAGTAGCAGCAGGGGTCGCAGACCATGGCCATCTGTTGCTCCTCCGCTGCCCCGCTGCTCCTCCTCTGCTGCCTCGTGCTGCCCCGCGCCCACAACGGCACGGCCACAAGCAGCGCCTCCGCGCGCACCACCACGCAGCCGGACATGCTTGGCAAGGTACGCCGCCACGCCCCAGGCATCTTCGGTGAGATTGCGACTCACCGTCACCACAAGCTTGCTCCACCGACGCCGCGACGAGCTCCCTCCACTGTTGTTTGCTCCTCTTGGGCATCATCACCTCCACCGGACACTCTTTGTGGTCATTGATACGTCTCAAACGTATCTATAATTTCTTATGTTCCATGCTACTTTTATGATGATACTCACATGTTTTATACACATTATATGTCATTATTATGCATTTTCCGGCACTAACCTATTGACGAGATGCCGAAGAGCCGATTGATGTTTTCTCGCTTGTTTTTGGTTTCAGAAATCCTAGTAAGGAAATATTCTCGGAATTGGACGAAATCAACGCCCAGGGGCCTATTTTTCCACGAAGTTTCCAGAAGTCCGAAGAGGAAACGAAGTGGGGCCACGAGGCGACGCCACAGTAGGGCGGCGCGGTCCAAGCCCTGGCCGCGCGGCCCTGTTGTGTGGGCCCCTCGTGACGCCCCCTGACCTACCCTTCCGCCTACATATAGTCTTCGTCGCGAAACCCCCAGTACCGAGAGCCACGATACGGAAAACCTTCCAGAGACGCAGCCGCCGCCAATCCCATCTTGGGGGATTCAGGAGATCGCCTCCGGCACCCCTGCCGGAGAGGGGAATCATCTCCCGGAGGACTCTTCATCGCCATGATCGCCTCCGGATCGATGTGTGAGTAGTTCACCCCTGGACTATGGGTCCATAGCAGTAGCTAGATGGTCGTCTTCTCCTAATTGTGCTATCATGTTCGATCTTGTGAGCTGCCTATCATGATCAAGATCGTTTATTTGTAATCCTACATGTTGTGTTTATTGGGATCCGATGGATATTGAATACTATGTCAAGTTGATTATCAATCTATCATATATGTTGTTTATGTTCTTGCATGCTCTCCGTTGCTAGTAGAGGCTCTGACCAAGTTGATACTTGTGACTCCAAGAGGGAGTACTTATGCTCGATAGTGGGTTCATGCCTCCATTAAATCTGGGACAATGACAGAAAGTTCTAAGGTTGTGGATGTGTCGTTGCCACTAGGGATAAAATATCGATGCTTTGTCTAAGGATATTTGTGTTGATTACATTACGCACCATACTTAATGCAATTGTCCTGTTGCTTGCAACTTAATACCGGAAGGGGTTCGGATGATAACCCGAAAGTGGACTTTTTAGGCATAGATGCATGCTGGATGGCGGTCTATGTACTTTGTCGTAATGCCCTGATTAAATCTCATAGTACTCATCATGATATATGTATGTGCATTGTTATGCCTTCCTTATTTGTCAATTGCCCAACTGTAATGTGTTCACCCAACATGCTATTTATCTTATGGGAGAGACACCGCTAGTGAACTGTGGACCCCGGTCCTATTCTTTACATCTGAAATACAATCTCATCGCAATACTTGTTCTTTACTCGTTCTTCGCAAACAATCATCTTCCACACAATACGGTTAATCCTTTGTTCACAACAAGCCGGTGAGATTGACAACCTCACCGTTACGTTGGGGCAAAGTACTTTGGTTGTGTTGTGCAGGGTTCCACGTTGGCGCCGGAATCCCCGGTGTTGCGCCGCACTACACTTCGCCGCCATCAACCTTCAACGTGCTTCTTGGCTCCTCCCTGGTTCGATAAACCTTGGTTTCTTTCCGAGGGAAAACTTGCTACTCGTCCGCATCACACCTTCCACTTGGGGTTCCCGGCGGACGTGTGTTAATTGCACGCATCAAGCTCTTTTTTCCGGCGCCGTTGTCGGGGAGATCAAGACACGCCGCAAGGGGAGTCTCCACTTCCAATCTCTTTACTTTGTTTTTGTCTTGCTTTATTTTATTTACTACTTTGTTTGCTGCACTAAAACAAAACACAAAAAAATTAGTTGCTAGCTTTACTTTATTTACTATCTTGTTTGCGTTCTCTATATTAAAAACACAAAAAAATTAGTTACTTGCATTTAGTTTACTTTTGTTATCATGTCTAGCTCTGTACCTGTTACTTTTTCAGCTGAGGAATTAGTTTTTACTTTTAAAGAAGGGAATGAGGAGAGTTTTAAAGATGCTTGGTCTAGAATTTTTGATTCTTATCGTAAAGTTGAACCTCAAATGACTCTAAGTCTGCTCCTTAGTAATTTTTATTTCGGGCTTATGATTCGCTATAGATATGCCTTGGATGCTGTAGTGGGAGGAGATTTCCTTCATTGCAATGGTGATCAAGCTTTTAATGCCATAAAAAAATTGGTTGCATCACATAGTTCAGCTAATAACTTCAATTCAGCTCTTATTAGCATTTATAATAGATTAAACACTCTTGAGATAAGTGCATCTTGCTTGAAAGAAAATTATAGTTATGTTCGTAACCGTCTTGATCAAGTTTTAGTGAACTCTGAACCTTCAATGTGGGATCCTACTATTAATGTTACTATTGGTGGTGAAACTTTTCATGCCCGTTGTGATATTATGTCTGAGTTTTGCCTTATGCCTAAGAGTATTTATGAATCTTTGACACTTTGGGAACTTGTTGAAGGGGGAGAAGGAATAACTCTTATTGATAACTCTGTTATAATTCCTAAGCGAATAGCCGAGGGTGTGCATACAACCATTCTTGGAAGAACGGTATCCACTGATTATCTTGTTATTGAATGTGTAGGAACAGGACAAATCACACTTGGAAGATCCCTGCTGAAACTATTGGGAGCAATCATAGATGTGGGAGAAGGCACCCTAAAATTCACTTCTACACAAGGAGGTAGACATGTATTCCCTAAACCAAAGAGCAATAAAGAAGGTAAGAAGGGTAGGCGTAAAGCCCGAGGTAATGTCGATGCTTCATCTCTTGATAATACTTGATTCACACTTTCTGCGCCTAGCTGAAAGACGTTAAAGAAAAGCGCTTATGGGAGACAACCCATTATTTTACTTCTGCACTTTTGTTTTATATTTGAGTCTTGGAAGTTGTTACTACTGTAGCAACCTCTTCTTATCTTTATTTTATTGCATTGTTGTGCCAAGTAAAGTCTTTGATAGTAAAGTCAATACTAGATGTGGATTACTGCGCAGAAACAGATTTCTTGCTGTCACTAATTTGGGCAGGGTTCTCTGTAGGTAACTCAGAAAAATCTGCCAATTTACGTGCGTGATACTCAGATATGTACGCAACTTTCATTCAATTTGAGCATTTTCATCTGAGCAAGTTAAGTGCCCCTGGAAAATTCGTCTTTACGGACTGTTCTGTTTTGACAGATTCTGCCTTTTGTTTCGCATTGCCTGTTTTGCTATGTTTGATGGATTTTTTGTTCCATTAACTTTCGGTAGCTTTGTGCAATGTCCAGAAGTGTTAAGAATGATTATGTCACCTCTGAATGTATGAATTTTCAATTATGCACTAACCCTCTAATGAGTTTGTTTCGAGTTTGGTGTGGAGGAAGTTTTCAAGGGTCAAGAGAGGAGGATGATACAATATGATCAAGAAGAGTGAAAAGTCTAAGCTTGGGGATGCCCCCGTGGTTCATCCCTGCATATTTCAAGAAGACTCAAGCATCTAAGCTTGGGGATGCCCAAGGCATCGCCTTCTTCATCGACAACATTATCAGGTTCCTCTAGTGAAACTATATTTTTATTCAGTCACATCTTATGTGCTTTGCTTGGAGCGTCTGTTTGCTTTAGTTTTTGTTTTTGTTTGAATAAAGTCGGATCCTAGCATTCTTTATATGGGAGAGAGACACGCTCCGCTGTTTCTATGAACACATGTGTTCTTAGCTTTATTCTTAATGTTCATTGCGAAGGTTGAACTACCTCGTTCATCGATATATGGTTGGAAACGGAAAATGCCGCATGTGGTAAATGGTATAATGTCTTGAATAATTTGATACTTGGCAATTGTTGTGCTCATATAGATCATGTTTAAGCTCTTGCATCATGTACTTAGTACCTATTAATGAATAACTACATAGAGCTTGTTAAAATTTGGTTTGCATGATTGGTCTCTCTAAGTCTAGATATTTTCTGGTTGAGGTGTTTGAACAACAAGGAGACGATGTAAAGTCTTATAATGCTTACAATATGTTTATATGTGAGTCTTGCTGCACCATTTCATACTTGAGTTTGCTTCAAACAACCGTGTTAGCCTAGCCTTGTACCGAGAGGGATTCTTCTCGTGCATCCAAATCCTTGAGCCAAAATCCATGCTATTTGTGTCCACCATACCTACCTACCACATGGTATTTCTCCGCCATTCCAAAGTACATTACTTGAGTGCTACCTTTAAACTTCTGTTCTTTGCCTTTACAATATATAGCTCATGGGAAAATAGCCTTAAAAACTATTGTGGTGAAGAATATGTACTTATGTATCTTATTTCTTAATAAGTTGCTTGGTGTGCGGTAACCATGTTTCTGGGGACGCCATCAACTTTTACCTCTGTTGAATATCATGTGAGTTGCTATGCATGTTCGTCTTGTCTGAAGTAAGGGCGATTTTCATAATCAAATGGTTTGAGTATGCATATTGTTAGAGAAGAACATTGGGCCGCTAACTAAAGCCATGAATCATGGTGGAAGTTTCAGTTTGGACAATAAAACCTCAATCTCTTATGAGAATATTATCTGTTGTTAAATGCTTAAGCATTAAAAGAGGAGTCCATTATCTGTTGTCTATGTTATCCCGGCATGGGTGTCTAAGTTGAAGAATGATTAAAAGCGAGAAATCCAATGCGAACTTTCTCCTTAGACCCTTGTACAGGCGGCATAGAGGTACCCCTTTGTGACACTTGGTTGAAACACATGTTATGCAATGATAATCTGTGTTAATCCGAGCTAATTAGGACAAGGTGCGGGCACTATTAGTATACTATGCATGAGGCTTGCAACTTATAAGATATCTTATACATAACTCATATGATTTATTACTACCGTTGACAAAATTGTTTCTTGTTTTCAAAATGAAAAGCTCTAGCACAAAAATAGTAATCCATGCTTCCCTCTTCGAAGGGCCATTCTTCTACTTTATTGTTGAGTCAGTTTACCTATTCTCTCTATCTTAGAAGCAAACACTTGTGTAAACTGTGTGCATTGATTCTTACATGTTTACCTATTGCACTTGTTATATTACTTTGTGTTGACAATTATCCATGAGATATACATGTTGAAGTTGAAAGCAACCGCTGGAACTTATCTCTTCCTTTGTGTTGTTACAAAGCTTTCTACTAAGAATTTATTGCTTATGAGTTAACTCTTATGCAAGTCTTATTGATGCTTGTCTTGAAAGTATTATTCATGAAAAGTCTTTGCTATATGATTCAGTTGTTTACTCATTATCTTCATCATTGCTTCGAATCGCTGCATTCATCTCATGTGCTTTACAATAGTATTGATCAAGATTATGATAGCATGTCACTTCAGAAATTATCTTTGTTATCGTTTACCTACTCAAGGGCGAGTAGGAACTAAGCTTGGGGATGCTTGATACGTCTCAAACGTATCTATAATTTCTTATGTTCCATGCTACTTTTATGATGATACTCACATGTTTTATACACATTATATGTCATTATTATGCATTTTCCGGCACTAACCTATTGACGAGATGCCGAAGAGCCGATTCTGTTGTTTTCTGCTGTTTTTGGTTTCAGAAATCCTAGTAAGGAAATATTCTCGGAATTGGACGAAATCAACGCCTAGGGGCCTATTTTTCCACGAAGCTTCCAGAAGTCCGAAGAGGAAACGAAGTGGGGCCACGAGGCGACGCCACAGTAGGGCGGCGCGGCCCAAGCCCTGGCCGCGCAGCCCTGTTGTGTGGGCCCCTCGTGACGCCCCCTGACCTACCCTTCCGCCTACATATAGTCTTCGTCGCGAAACCCCCGCACGAGAGCCACGATACGGAAAACCTTCCGGAGACGCAGCCGCCGCCAATCCCATCTCGGGGATTCAGGAGATCGCCTCCGGCACCCCGCCGGAGAGGGGAATCATCTCCCGGAGGACTCTTCATCGCCATGATCGCCTCCGGATCGATGTGTGAGTAGTTCACCCCTGGACTATGGGTCCATAGCAGTAGCTAGATGGTCGTCTTCTCCTAATTGTGCTATCATGTTCGATCTTGTGAGCTGCCTATCATGATCAAGATCGTTTATTTGTAATCCTACATGTTGTGTTTATTGGGATCCGATGGATATTGAATACTATGTCAAGTTGATTATCAATCTATCATATATGTTGTTTATCTTCTTGCATGCTCTCCGTTGCTAGTAGAGGCTCTGGCCAAGTTGATACTTGTGACTCCAAGAGGGAGTATTTATGCTCGATAGTGGGTTCATGCCTCCATTAAATCCGGGACAGTGACAGAAAGTTCTAAGGTTGTGGATGTGCTGTTGCCACTAGGGATAAAACATCGATGCTTTGTCTAAGGATATTTGTGTTGATTACATTATGCACCATACTTAATGCAATTGTCTGTTGCTTGCAACTTAATACCGGAAGGGGTTCGGATGATAACCTCGAAAGTGGACTTTTTAGGCATAGATGCATGCTGGATGGCGGTCTATGTACTTTGTCGTAATGTCCCGATTAAATCTCATAGTACTCATCATGATATATGTATGTGCATTGTTATGCCTTCTTTATTTGTCAATTGCCCAACTGTAATTTGTTCACCCAACATGCTATTTATCTTATGGGAGAGACACCGCTAGTGAACTGTGGACCCCGGTCCTATTCTTTACATCTGAAATACAATCTATCGCAATACTTGTTCTTTACTTGTTCTTCGCAAACAATCATCTTCCACACAATACGGTTAATCCTTTGTTCACGAGCAAGCCGGTGAGATTGATAACCTCACCGTTACGTTGGGGCAAAGTACTTTGGTTGTGTTGTGCGGGTTCCACGTTGGCGCCGGAATCCCTGGTGTTGCGTCGCACTACACTTTGCCGCCATCAACCTTCAACGTGCTTCTTGGCTCCTCCTGGTTCGATAAACCTTGGTTTCTTTCTGAGGGAAAACTTGCTACTGTCTGCATCACACCTTCCTCTTGGGGTTCCCAACGGACGTGTGTTAATTGCATGCATCAGTCATCTGTGCGCTCTTTTTTTTTCTTTTTCTTCTAGTGCTACTATCTACGGGTTGACGTAGGGCAAAAGGCGATGCTTCAAACTGTGGTCGCCGTTGCTACAGAAGGGTTCTATGTTTGCTACCATGGGATAATGTGTTTTGGGGTTTTTTTGTGTGTCTGGCGGACGATTTGCTATATACCTATTTTTTTTGCTATAATCATTTTGTGGTTTTGCGACAGTAATATAATTTTTTTGGTACAATAATCTTGTGCCTCCACTAAAATCCAATGCTACAATTTGCTATAATAGCAAAAAATGGTTGCTACAATATTTATACATTTTTGCTACTATAGCATATACTTATTGCTATCCATTCTCCAACGAGGTTTTTCGGCGAGGTCTCCGGCGACGTCACTACCGATGTCTCCGATGAGGTTGCTTTTGCTTCATTGGCAGATTAATTTTGCTACAATAGTGTAACGTTTTTTGCTACGTGGTCTCCGGCGAGATTTCCGGTTAGTCTCCGGCGAGTTATGTGTGTTTTTAGGGGTGACCCTTTTTTGCTACAATTGGGCCAGTTTTGCTATAATGGTGCTTTTATGGAAGCAAAAGTAGGATTTTAGGTGAAAATAGAGTTTGCTACAATTGAACCGTTTTTTGCTACTTTGATACATCATGATAGCAAAAGCGGGAAAGTGAGGAGGTGCTTTGATTAGACGGCCCAAAATGCCCCAAATAGGCTGATCCAACGGCTGGGGACCCGGGGGATCAAATTTCTGATTCCCCGAGGGACGCTCAGCGTGGCCCTTTTTAAAATGTTCATAGTTTAATTTCTGGGAAGTTTCTAGGAACCTTTTTGGAATATTTTTGTTTTCGCTAATGTTTTAACCTTTCTATTTGATTAAACTTTACTTTATTTTCACTGAAATTTCTATATCTTCTGTGCTGATTGAGCTATCATGTATGCCGGTGTTCATAAAATCTAGCAACTTTTTTGTATTTTGCTTTAACTTTTGTACTCCCTCTGATGAGCAATAACCAATATGGATCGGAGGGAGTATATATTTGGTTCCACTCTACTTCATATTTTCCAGATTTTTTTGTATTTACTGTGCTGATCAACCTATCACATATGCAAATACTTTGGTCATGAACAAAGAATTCTGCTTATTAGATATAGTTGATTGCCAAATACTGTTTCTTTAAATTATTTTACCTTTAAGAACTCTCACCCAAGTCGTCACAGTGCCACATATATATACATGATTTCGAGTGGGATTTATCCCATACTATATCTATTTATCCCGGTCGATCTAGCTAGTGCATTACAGCTGGTGACATCCTTAGGGAATGGTACTGCACTGCTTTAATTCACCAGGACATGTTTTAGTAGATATGAAAAAAGACCAGTTGGTGAGTTGCTAGAATCTGTGGGCATGATCTGAAAACCACAAAGGACAGATGCAGCGTCAGAAAGGTGAAGAATGTTGGCGTCGCCTGAGGACGAAAGCAACCTGCTCCATGCATGGTGTGGCACGGAATCGCACTTGGTTGGCTCGTTTCTTCTCAAGTGGGCTCATGCCCCCCCCCCCCCTAGATCCATATCCTCCTGCAAATCGGCTGGTAACAAGTTCAGTGAATCCGGAGCTGCTCCTCCTTCATACTTGTGCAGCACCGCGCACGCGCACCGACATTGCCACCGAAAGTTGTCGTCGTAGATCTGTTGCTAATTGTTCAGGCCATTCGATCTTGTAACATACCGGCATGGCCCGGATAGCGCCATGTCGATTTGGTTTTGTTTAAACCGGTAAAGGACCTTGCTTGCAATCATTCGAGACAGCGTACAGATGAAGACGATCGAGTTGCCACGCCCACTGAATCTGGATCGACATCGCCGGGCGACGCATCAGTACATCAAGAGAGCAGGCCGCAGACAGAACGACGTGGATAAATAGATAGATAGGTATAGTGCTCTATCTCCTGACTGATGGGTCGGTTCCCAGGGTCTGATTGGTGACCCGGCGATGGTCGCGTACTTCATTACTTGATGCCATTGCCAGCTCGAGACCCTGCAACCTGGTCGGCCTTTTGCCCTTCTTGATGACTCAAACCAGTGTCACTTGCCATTTGCCACACATGAAGCACCGCTGGCCCTGCCCAACAGTTCTGCGCGCGTGAATCGCCGGACTCCACATGAAGCTTCAATGCCAGTTCTCGAATTCTAGATCCAATCCATGTAATATGTCAGAAAAATTTGAAAACTAATTAATGATATAATAAACATTCTAGATACGGAGTACAATCCATGAAAAAATCGGAAAAATTTGGGAACTTAGGCAGTCTTACCAATTGATGGAAGGCATCTGAACATTCCACATTTCCACATACATCCAATCGCTTATGTGTAGCTATTGGACACAGAGTACTAGTAGAGCAGAATATGTGATCCACAGCTTACGGGGGCTCCTAGATTACCCGAGAACCTATGTGAGAAGACAGTGACAGGATTAATTAGTAAAGCTAGTTATTCGAGTGTTCTGTACCGCCCAAGCACGGAGAGCCACAAACAAGATTGCGTAGCTAGATTTTGTGGTTAATGCTGATTTGCATGAATACACTACTATGTCGTTTCATTGCTTTGATCTTTCGACGGATGTCAGTTCCAACATTGCCCCACACTTTGGACTATCGCCTTAATTTTGTGAGCCACACCTTGTGAAAGGGACATGCATCCATCGATCGTAAGCTTGCATGCAAGTGTTTCGACTAGTACATTCGATTAGGTGAGCCAGCGGTGTCTGTTAGTTGGATAATTATGGGCTATTTAGGGTCGCTGCTATCATGTGGTTTTCTGAACCTTGGATGGAATTAACATGTCGGCAGAACTTAAGCTAGCTTGTGGACAAGATTGAATGGGTTTGCCATATTTTTTCCGATAAATGAATATATTAATATTAAAGGATACCAATTACACCTAATCTTTGCAACAACAATGCCCTAAAACATTACGGATGCACATAGCTAAAAAAGAGAAAAAGAAAAACTAAGAAATAAAAGTCCCGCTACATCATCACAGCCCTAGCAACAGTAATACAACCACCACCAAGATAACACCTGAAAATCAGACTCTTCAAAAACGACGCCTCCAAGAAGGGAACAGTGCACCAGCGCCGTCGTCACCCGATCAAAGATCTTAGATTTTAACCTTGAAGATAGTCTTCGCTCTCAAAACAATGCCTTTAACAAGGACATTGCCAGACACAACCAGTTAAGGCCAGACCTTGCCTTTTCACCCTGAAAGGTAAAACTCCGAACTTCACATGTGCTGCCACCAAACAAGCCCCTCAACAGCGCAGAGACTTGAACCTCCATTAGCTAGTTCTCCAATCCGGCCTTCATGATATTCTCTTCTTCTGACTTCACCATGGATCAGCTATCACTTGGTGTCAACACAGAAAAGAGCTTCGCGCCGCTCCCTCCAGACCAAACGGTCGGAATAAAAGCATGGGTGCGCACAATCGAATACGGAATAAAACCACTGTTACACTTGCCGGCGGCGCCTTCCGGAACTCAACACACCGGCCAGATCGTGAGTCCAGGCCTCCGGTAGGTCGTCCTCTTCACCCAAGACAGGCCCTAGGACCGCCGCCTTTATTCAGGAAAGAGCTTCGCGCCGCTCCCTCCAGACCAATCGGTCGGAATAAAAGCATGGGTGCGCACAATCGAATACGGAATAAAACCACTGTTACACTTGCCGGCGGCGCCTTCCGGAACTCAACACACCGGCCAGATCGCGAGTCCAGGCCTCCGGTAGGTCGTCCTCTTCACCCAAGACAGGCCCTAGGACCGCCGCCTTTATTCAGGTCGGACCCCCACGCCGGCGACCATCCCGGGCTGGCATAGCTGCCACCGGAGACATCACACAAGCCTGGGCACCACAGCAGCCAAACGCCAGCCCTCCACCGCCGGCCGCCGATAGGCGAGGAGAAGGAGACCTAGGGTTTCCCTCTGCAGCCCGCCTCCACCCCTCCCTCCACCACCGGCAGGGCACACCACCACCTCCCAGCCGTCCTCAGCGTCGCCGGACCGAAGGGGCCAGCGGAGCGGGAGGCCGAGGAAGGGGGCACCGAGGGAAGGGGAGGCGGCCGCCGCGGGAGAGGTTAGGGTTCTTGAAAATGGGGATAATTTCACTTCTCGGCCTCTGCACCAACCAGGAATGCACACAACCATTTGGCATAAGATTTTTAATCTTGGTTAAGTTTAAAGCATAGTCCTCAAGATAACTTGTATTAGTACCAGAACCAGCTTGGACCTCAAGCATAAATAGGAACCTAAATCCATGTTCGTGAGGATTTAAACTCATGTGCTGGATTTGTACATTCACTCTTTCAACCAGTTGAGCTAGGCTCACTTCCTGGGTTTGCCATATATACTTGAAAACATGATTATGTTAAGAAGCTAATGAAATTTGGCCTGCGCTGCCTACAGTCGGCTGTAAAAACCGTCCGATTCATTTAAGAATGCGATTCATGCGCGTTCGACCATGATATAAAAATGGTTCGTATGTATCAATTTTTTTTTAAAGTATGTAGTATTTGTCATCAAAAAAATTTCCTACAAGGGTTTCGCTGAGGAAGCAGGCGCTCTGCCACACGGTAATGCGGTGGCGGCGGGTCACGGCGGTCGGATCGCGCGACGGAGACCCACTCGCGTCAGCCAGCTACTAGGGGCGTGAGCCTGCGGATGCAAGAGGCAAAGCGCACCGCGGAGACCCTCTCGCGGCGGCCAGCTACCAGGGACGCGCGTCGGCTAGCTGGTTCACGGCGGTAGGAGTGCACTGTGGCCGGAGCGTAGCGGTGGGATTTGTGGATCGAGCGAAACTCACCAAAAGAAAGAATTAGCAATGTGGCGGGGTAGGTACGTAGGTGTTTGGGACGGCCGCACAAGAAACGACCCGGATGATGCTAAGCCGGCCGAAGGGATGAGTTTTCCATGGAATTTTGGTGGGTATCCATCTCAGCAATAGTTGCGAGGCTATCCATGTGCCATATGTAAAGGGTTTGGCAGCTTGAGTGCTTGACCCATGTACAAAGTTTTGTTACTTTTACTTGCTGAAATTAATCGAAAGCCAGTGTTCCACTTGTTTCGTTGAAGCTTCAATGCCACTCTAGGACAGGGAATTTAGTAATTATGAAAAATGTGAAAACACTGCTACGAAATTCCAGTTCCTCTTCCTTTACATGCTCCAACTATCGCCATGAGCAATGTGGAACCGCAATCTCAAAATAAAGAAAAATCTGACCCAGCGCTACATATAATAAGAACTCTAGATGCAATCCATCAATCCATCTAATAAGTGAACAGTCTTCAGAAGGATTCGAAAACTTACGAACTCTACTCCACAACACCTGAACATTCGACGTACATCCAGTCGATTGCTTGTTGCTGTCAGACTCAAGGTTCAATGTTACATAGACCAGAATATATGTGATCCACGGCTTATGCGCTCCTAGACTTCCCAAAAACCTATGTGATAAGAAAGTGACATGATTAATTAGTAAAGCTTACTGTTCGAGTAGTGTTGTGTGCCGCTCAAGCACGGAGAGCCACGAACAAGATCGGGCAGCTAGACTTTATGGTTAATGCAGATTTACGCAAGTATATGTTGTTCAGTTCCAATTCAGTTTGCCCCACAATTTGGTTGGTCGGCTTATTTATTTTTTCAAACATCCAGCAACGCTGGCCTTCGATTTTATAGCAGGTAGAATGTTTACAGAGTTGCCGAAATAAGGCAAAGGAATGACTTCAGAGAATTACAGAGAAAAAAAAGAGAAAGACCCAAGACGCCTAAAGATGACGCTTCAGGGAGGCTCCCACATCAGTTTCCTGACCTTTTTAGAGCATCTTCACCGGTGCGTCCCATAGCGGTCTCGATAGCGTTTTGGAGTCCGGGAGCGAAAACGGGCTCACACTGACGCGTCCCAAATAGCGCCTGCGCTTTTTCGACCCCAATAAAAGCACCGGCAACCACGTTCCGGCCCCTTAGCGAAGGGCGTGAATCGGAGGTGCCAGCGCCTCGCGAGGCGGAAAATTTTGGGCGTGGGAGCCGTGCGGGAGATTTTACCGCCACGACGCCGCGGGTAACTGTCCCGCCACGATGCCGCATGGGAAACTCTCCCGCCACGACGTTGCGCGTGAGGTTTCCCGCCTCGCCGCCGGTCTATATTATCCCTCCTCCCCCGCCTTATTGGTGCAAAAATCTAAACCCTAAAAAATACCACGATGTCCGATTCGTGGGAGGAGGTGGGGCTAGCGGCAGCTGTAGAAGTCATGGAGGAGGACCCGCAGCTCGCAGAGTACAAGACGTGGGAGGAGGCGGCGCTAGCGTCGACCGTAGATGCCTTTGCCACGAACGAGCGGCAGGACCAGTAGGCGGAAGAGCGGCGGCACCTGGAGGAGGCGCGGCCGCAGTGGCAGCGCCGGTGGGAGATGCGCCAGCAGCAGGGGTGGGAGCAGCCTACGCTGCAATGGTCGATGCGGGAGGAGCAGCAGTGTCAGGATGAAGTCTACGAGCGGCGGCGTTTGGCGGAGATGCAGCTCCAGCTACAAAGGTAGGAGTTGGATCACCATCGGCGGAGGGAGTAGCTGGAGCAGCAGCTGCGCCAGGAGGCGGTGACCGCGGATAGAGCCGCCTACTTGACATTTGTCGCGGAGAGAGAGCGGGTGATCGTAGGTAGTAGGCTAGAGATGAAGCAGGTTTCACATGTCATCCGGGGTCGAGGTGTGAATAATGTTTTACTCGGATTTACCCTAAAATATTATTCATTTCTCGATCCTAAATGATATGAAAATGAAACTACAAGAAAATATTTATTTTGTCTAAAAAAACTCCTATTGGGGGCGCCGGTTTTGGGGCACCGGTGTGGGAACAACACCTCAAATAGAGGATGCAATGCCTGTGCCCCATATGGCAGTGCCGACGCCCCTGCCGGCGACTATTTGGAAGACTTCGGTGGAGATGATCTTAGCTCCTACAAACGCCCACTCCCTTGCTTCGTCTTTGATCATCTGGACTGGACTGCGAGCAGCATTTGTCTCCGAAACGCTCCTTTCTAACCGAGAACAGATGAGAATGGTCGCCTTCATTTTGTGAGCCATATCATAAGCGTGCATGCAAGTGTTTCAGCTACATTCAGCTGCATCTTGGTGAACCATCGGTGCCTGTTCGTTGGACAATCATGGATTGATTAGATTTAGGGTCGTTGTTGTTCATGTGGCTTCTTAACCCTGGATGAAACTAACATGTCGGCAGATCTTAAGCTAGCTTGTGGACATGGTTGAATGGATTTGTCGCATACTTCAATCCATAAATGTGTTAAATGGACTTGGGTAGTAGATACTCCCTACAACGCGATGATCGCAGCCCGGAGAAGAGGGATGAATCCAGCAAGCAACGGATCGATGAACGATGCGCCTAACACCTGAGCTAGATAATTCTTGATGAACACAAGAACCTTCGCAGCGGATTTATTATGAACTAGATAAACGGCAGCACCATACCCCCGGAGGGATGATACCCGTGAACACACGCAATGGTTTTAACCTAAAACTTGTCTAACCCTAAAACCTAGCCGCACCTACCCTTATATGAGGGGATGGCCGGCCAGTGATACCTCTGCAACGTATCTATAATTTCTTATGTTCCATGCTAGTTTTATGACAATACCTACATGTTTTATTCACACTTTATAATGTTTTCATGCATTTTCCGGGACTAACCTATTAACAAGATGCCACAGTGCCAGTCCTGTTTTCTGTTGTTTTTGATTTCAGAAAAGTTAGTTTACAAATATTTTCGGAATTGGACGAAACAAAAGCCCACGGCCCTATTTTCCACGGAGTGTTCCAGAAGATCGAACAAGAGTCGGAGAAGGCCAGTAGGGGGCACCCCATAGGGCGGCGCGGCCCTACCTCCTGCCGCGCCCAGGTGTGGGGAGCCCACCCACTAGCTCCCCCGACGCTGCCCCTTCGCCTATTTATTCCTTCGCATCGGAAAACCCTAGGACCGAGAGCCAAAATACGAGAAAAGTTCTAGAGACGCCGCTGCCGTCAACCCCATCTCTGCCTCTTCGTCTATATAATCTCTTTGTCGCGAAAACCCTATTACCGAGAGCCACGATACGAGAAAAGTTCCAGAGACGCCGCCCCCGCCAATCCATCTCGGGGGATTCTGGAGATCGCATCCGGCACCCTGCGAGAGAGGGGAATCATCACCGGAGGATTCTACATCATCATCCCCGCCTCCGGATTGATGCGTGAGTAGTTCATCCTTGGACTATGGGTCCATAGTAGTAGCTAGATGGTTGTCTTCTCCTATTATGCTATCATGTTTAGATCTTGTGAGCTGCCTATCATGATCAAGATCGTCTATTTGTAATGCTACATGTTGTGTTTGTTGGGATCCGATGAATATGGAATACTATGTCAAGTTGATTAATTGATCTATCATATATGTGTTGTTCATGATCTTGCATGCTCTCCGTTGCTAGTAGAGGCTCTGGCCAAGTTGATATTTGTGACTCCAAGTGGGAGTATTTATGCTCGATAGTGGGTTCATGTCGCCATTGAATCCGAGGGAGTGACAGCAACCCCTAAGGTTGTGGATGTGCTGTTGCCACTAGGGATAAAACATCAATGCTTTGTCTAAGGATATTTGTATTGATTACATTACGCACAGTACTTAATGCAATTGTCTGTTGTTTGCAACTTAATAATGGAAGGGGTGCGGATGCTAACCCGAAGGCGGACTTTTTAGGCATAGATGCATGCTGGATAGCGGCCTATGTTATTTGTCGTAATGCCCTAAGTAAAACTCATAGTAGTCATCATGATATGTATGTGCACTGTTATGCCCTCTCTATTTGTCAATTGCCCAACTGTAATTTGTTCACCCAACATGCTATTTATCTTATTGGAGAGACACCAGTAGTGAACTGTGGACCCCGGTTCATTCTTTTACATCTGAAATACAATCTACTGCAATCTCTGTTCTCTGTTGTTCTTTGCAAACAAACATCATTATCCACACCATACGTTTAATCCTTTGTTTACAGCAAGCCGGTGAGATTGACAACCTCACTGTTAAGTTGGGGCAAAGTATTGTGATTGCGTTGTGCAGGTTCCACGTTGGCGCCGGAATCCCTGGTGTTGCGCCGCACTACACTCCTTCACCAACAGCCTTCACGTGGCCTTCATCTCCTACTGGTTCGATAACCTTGGTTTCTTACTGAGGAAAAACTTGCTGCTGTACGCATCACACCTTCCTCTTGGGGTTCCCAACGGACGTGTTCTTCACGTGTTATCAAGCTATTTTTCTGGCGCCGTTGCCGGGGAGATCAAGACACGCTGCAAGGGGAGTCTCTCACATCCAATCTCCTTACTTTGTTTATTGTCTTGCTTTACTTTATTTTATTTTCTGTTTTGTTTGCTTTCTTTATATCAAAAACACAAAAAATTAGATACTTGCATTTACTTTATTTATCACTTTACCTTTGTTTATTTCATCATGCTTCGTCCTAAGTTCACTTTGAAAGATATACCGGTAGGGCGTGGGTCTATCATTGGAAGAGATAATATAGAAGAATTTTTCACTCACGTCAGTACGGTTAAAGATTTTGAAGATAGATCCTTGGTAGAACTTGCTCCTACTTATGAAATTGCTACTGCCTCTTTAGTGCACATGTTGGAAGCTAGATTTGTTAATCTTAATCCTATAATGCAACATATGTTTCTTACACTCTGTGATATGGAAGAAGGAGAGAAGAAAGATTTTGTTTTAGAAACCCTTCTTAAAGAATTTGGTGATGTAGCTAGAGAGGCTAGAAAAGTTTTTATTCAACATAAGATGCTTGACTTTCATACCAATTTTGCAAATATCCTTGAAAAGATGGAAAAAGATAGGCTAAAGTACACTAATAAAACCAATTGTGAGGGGGAGACTAAAGTACCAATACCTTATAAGCTCATAGGAATGCATGAGGCATTAGAAAAGAATTTTGATTGAATTGTTCCTGAAAATTTATTTGAGGAGGATAGTAAGGCTAAAAGTAATGAAAGAGGAGCCTCTGAAACTTACATAGATAAGATACAATGCATCGTTGAGAAAACCCCCAACTCTGATAATGATGATGTTACTTGATTTACACTTTCTGCGCCTAGCTAAAAGGCGTTAAAGAAAAGCGCTTATGGGAGACAACCCATTATTTTGGGCCTGTTTGGTTCCCAGCCACACTTTGCCAAGCCTAACTTTGGCAAGTGTGGCAGCCACAAAAGTGTGGCTAGGATTTTGGAAGCCACAAAGTGTGGCAAAAGTTGGCAAAAAATTTACTCTATGGCAAGTGGGCCATATGGATAGTGAAGTGTGGCAGCTCCAAAGTGTGGCAAAAACCAAATACATGCCAAATTGCCAAACTTTGGCTTGGCAAAGTGTGGCTGAGAACCAAACAGGCCCTTTATTTCTGCAATTTTTGTTTTATATTTGAGTCAAGGTGTTTATTACTACTGTAGCAATACCTTTGTATATTTATTTTATTGCATTGTTGTGCCAAGTAAAGTCTTTGATAGTAAAGTTGATACTAGATTTGGATTCCTGCGAAGGAACATATTTTTAGCTGTCACGAATTTGAGTAGATCTCTCTATAGGAGACTCTAAAATTCTGCAAAAATTCATGCGTGTTCCTCAGATATGTACGCAACTTTCATTCAATTTGAGCTTTTCCATCTGAGCATGTTAAGTGCCTCAAAAAAATTCGTCTTTACGTACTGTTCTGTTTTGACAGATTCTGCCTTTTATTTCACATTGCCTCTTTTACTATGTTGAGTGGATTTCTTTGCTCCATTAACTTTCAGTAGCCTTGGGTAATGTCCAGAAGTGTTGAGAATGATTGTGTCCTCTCTGAACATGTGAATTTTTGATTATGCACTAACCCTCTAATGAGATTGTTTTGAGTCTGGTGTGAAGGAAGTTTTCAAGGGTCAAGAGAGGAGGATGATATAATATGATCAAGAAGAGTGGAAAGTCTAAGCTTGGGGATGCCCCCGTGGTTCATCCCTGCATATTTCAAGAAGACTCAAGCATCTAAGCTTGGGGATGCCCAAGACATCCCCTTCTTCATCAACAACTTATCAGGTCACCTCTAGTGAAACTATATTTTTATTCCGTCACATCTTATGTGCTTTACTTGGAGCGCCTGTGTGCTTTTATTTTTTTGTTTTTGTTTGAATAAATTTGGATCCTAGCATTCCTTGTGTGAGAGAAAGACACGCTTCGCTTTTTCATATTGAACAGTGGTGTTCTTAGCTTTACTTTTGGTGTTCATGGCGAAGTTGAAAGTCGCTTCATTTATTGTTATTTGGTTGGAAACAGAAAATGCTTCATGTGGTAATTGATATATTGTCTTGAATAATTTGATACTTGGCAATTGTTTTGAGTTCTCAATTAGATCATGTTTAAGCTCTTGCATCATGTAGTTTAAACCTATTAATGAAGAACTACCATAGAGCTTGTTGAAATTTGGTTTGCATGATTGGTCTCTCTAAAGTCTAGATTTTTTCTGGTAAAAGTGTTTGAGCAACAAGGAAGACAGTGTAGAGTCTTATAATGCTTGCAATATGTTCTTATGTAAGTTTTGTTGTACCGGTTCATACTTGTGTTTGCTTCAAACAACCTTGCTAGCCAAAGCCTTGTACCGAGAGGGAATGCTTCTCGTGCATCCAAAACCTTGAGCCAAAACTTATGCCATTTGTGTCCACCATATCTACCTACTATGTGGTATTTTTCTGCCATTCCAAAGTAAATTGCTTGCGTGCTACCTTTAAAATTTTGTTCCTTGTCTTTGCAATACATAGCTCATGGGAAAGTAGCCTAAAAAACTATTGTGGTGATGAATATGTCGCTTATGTATCTTATTTCTTATAAGTTGCTTGTTGAGCGGTAACCATGTTTCTTGGGACGCCATCAACCTGTTACACCTTTGTTGAATATTATGTGAGTTGCTATGCATGTTCGTCTTGTCTGAAGTAAGGGAGATTTATCATGATTAAATGGTTTGAGTATGCATATTGTTAGAGAAGAACATTTGGCCGCCAACCAAAGCCATGTATCATGGTGGAAGTTTCAGCTTGGACATTAATCCTCAAATCTCTTATGAGAATATTATCTGTTGTTGAATGCTTAAGCATTAGAGAGGAGTCCATTATCTGTTTTCTATGTTGTCCCGGTATGGATGTCCTCAAGTTGAGATCTATCAAAATTGAGAAATCAAATGCGATCTATCTCCTTGGACCTTTGTACAGGTGGCATAGAGGTACCCCTTTGTGATACTTGGTTGAAACATATGTAATGCAATGATAATCCATGGAAATCCAAGCTAACTAGGACAAGGTGCGAGCTCTATTGCTATTCAATGCATGAGGCTTGCAACTTATAGGAGGTTTTATGCATAACACATATGAATTATTACTACTGTTGACAAAATTGTTTCCATGTTTTCAAAATAAAAAGCTCTAGCACATGAGTAATCCTGCTTCCCTCTGCGAAGGGCCTTTCTTTTACTTTATGTTGAGTCAGTTTACCTACTTCTTTCTATCTTAGAAGCAAACACTTGTGTCAACCGTGTGCATTGATTCTTACATACTTGCTTATTTGCATTCATCATATTACTTTGTATTGACAATTATCCATGAGATATACATGTTGAAAGTTGAAAGCAACTACTGAAACTTAAATCTTCCTTTGGGTTGCTTCAAAACCTTCTATTAAGAATCTATTGCTTTATGAGTTAACTCTTATGCAAGACTTATTGATGCTTGTCTTGAAAGTACTATTGATGAAAAGTCTTTGCTATATGATTCAGTTGTTTAGTCATTATCTAGACCATTTCTTTGAATCACTTCATTCATCTCATATGCTTTACAATAGTATTGATCAAGATTATGATAGTAGCATGTCACTTCAGAAATTATCCTTGTTATCGTTTACCTACTTGAGGGCGAGTAGGAACTAAGCTTGGGGATGCTTGATACGTCTCAAACGTATCTATAATTTCTTATGTTCCATGCTAGTTATATGAAAATACTCACATGTTTTATATACACTTTATATCATTTTGATGCATTTTCCGGCACTAACCTATTAACAAGATGCCGAAGTGCCAGTTCCTGTTTTCTGCTGTTTTTGGTTTCAGAAATCCTACACAGGAAATATTCTCGGAATTGGATGACACAAAAGCCCACGGTCTTATTTTCCACGGAGCCTTCCAGAAGTCCAAAGAGGAGACAAAGAGGGGCGACGAGGCGGCCACACCCTAGGGGGGCGCGGCCCCACCCCTGGCCGCGCCGCCCTATGGGGTGGGTCCCTCGAGCGTCCCCCGACTCTGCCCCTTCGCCTATATAATCCCTCCGTCGCGAAAACCCTATTACCGAGAGCCACGATACGAGAAAAGTTCCAGAGACGCCGCCGCCAATCCCATCTCGGGGGATTCTGGAGATCGCCTCCGGCACCCTGCCGGGAGAGGGGAATCATCACCGGAGGACTCTACATCATCATGCCCGCCTCCGGATTGATGCGTGAGTAGTTCATCCTTGGACTATGGGTCCATAGCGGTAGCTAGATGGTTGTCTTCTCCTCTTGTGCTATCATGTTTAGATCTTGTGAGCTGCCTATCATGATCAAGATCGTCTATTTGTAATGCTACATGTTGTGTTTGTTGGGATCCGATGAATATGGAATACTTTGTCAAGTTGATTAACTGATCTATCATATATGTGTTGTTTATGATCTTGCATGCTCTCTGTTGCTAGTAGAGGCTCTGGCCAAGTTGATACTTGTGACTCCAAGAGGGAGTATTTATGCTCGATAGTGGGTTCATGTCGCCATTGAATCTGGGGGAGTGACAGCAACCCCTAAGGTTGTGGATGTGCTGTTGCCACTACGGATAAAACATCAATGCTTTGTCTAAGGATATTTTTATTGATTACATTACGCACAGTACTTAAAGCAATTGTCCGTTGTTTGCAACTTAATACTGGAAGGGGTGCGGATGCTAACCCGAAGGTGGACTTTTTAGGCATAGATGCATGCTGGATAGCGGTCTATGTTATTTGTCGTAATGCCCTAAGTAAAACTCATAGTAGTCATCATGATATGTATGTGCATTGTTATGCCCTCTCTATTTGTCAATTGCCCAACTGTAATTTGTTCACCCAACATGCTATTTATCTTATTGGAGAGACACCACTAGTGAACTGTGGACCCCGGTCCATTCTTTTACATCTGAAATACAATCTACTGCAATCTCTGTTCTTTGTTGTTCTTTGCAAACAAACATCATTCTCCACACCATACGTTTAATCCTTTGTTTACAGCAAACCGGTGAGATTGACAATCTCACTGTTAAGTTGGGGCAAAGTATTGTGATTGTGTTGTGCAGGTTCCACGTTGGCGCCGGAATTCCTGGTGTTGCGCCGCACTACACTCCTTCACCAACAACCTTCACGTGGCCTTCATCTCCTACTGGTTCGATAACCTTGGTTTCTTACTGAGGGAAAACTTGCTGCTGTACGCATCACACCTTCCTCTTGGGGTTCCCAACGGACGTGTGCTTCACGCGTTATTAATTGTCTTGCTTTATTTTTTTCTGTCTTGTTTGCTTTCTTTATATCGAAAACACAAAAAAATTAGTTACTTGTTTTACGTTATTTAATTCGGTTTTGCTTTATTATTTTTATTATTGCTAAAATGAATACTCCTGAGAACACTAAGTTGTGTGACTTCACTAGCACAAATAATAATGATTTCATATGCACTCCTATTGCTCCACCTGCTTCTACAGCCGAATTTTATGAAATTAAACCTGCTTTACTAAATCTTGTTATGAGAGAGAAATTTTCTTGTGTTAGTACTGATGATGATGCTGCCCATCTTACTAATTTTGTTGAACTTTGTGAAATGCAAAAGTATAAGGATGTAGATGGGGATATTATAAAACTGAAATTGTTTCTTTTCTCTCTGAGAGGAGGAGCTAAAGATTGGTTGCTATCTTTGCCTAAAAATAGTATTAGTTCATGGACTAAATGTAAAGATGCTTTCATTGGAAAATATTATCCTCCTGCTAAAATTATATCTTTGAGAAGTAGCATTATGAATTTTAAGCAATTGGATAATGAACATGTTGCCCAAGCATGGGAAAGAATGAAATCTTTGGTAAAGAATTTCCCCACCCATGGACTAAATACTTGGATGATCATCCAAACCTTTTATGCAGGATTAAATTTTTCTTCAAGGAATCTATTGGATTCAGCTGCTGGAGGTACTTTTATGTCCATCACTTTGGGTGCTGCAACAAAGCTTCTTGATGATATGATGATCAACTACTCTGAATGGCACATTGAAAAGACTCCTCAAGGTAAGAAGGTAAATTCTGTTGAAGAAACCTCTTCCTTGAGTGATAAGATTGATGTTATTATGTCTATGCTTGTTAATGGTAGATCTCATGTTGATCATAATAATTTTCCTTTAGCTTCATTGGTTGCTCAAGAAGAGCATGTTGATGTGAACTTCATTAAAAACAATAATTTCAACAACAATGCTTATAGGAATAATTTTGGTAACAACAACTATAGGCCATATCCTTCTAATAATGGTAATGGTTATGGCAATTCTTACAACAATAGTATGAGTGTACCCTTTGATCTTGAAGTCATGCTTAAAGAATTTATTAGTACACAAACTGCTTTTAACAAATCTGTTGAGGAAAAGCTTGGTAAAATTGATATTCTTGCTTCTAAGGTTGATAGTCTTGCTGTTGATGTAGATCTTTTAAAATTGAAAGTTATGCCTAATGAAGATAAAGATTTTAAGTCATTTGCTACAGCAAACGCTATCCAAGTTCGAATTAATGACAATATTAGAATGATGGCTGAATTGCATGCTAGGTGGGAAAGAGAAGAAAAACTTGCTAAAGAAAATAATATAGCTAAAGTTTGGACTATTACCACCACTAGTAATGTTGATGCTTCACATGTTTCTAAACCTCCTACTATCAATGGTAAAATAATTGGTGTTGGCAATGTTTCTACTTCTACTACAAAGCGTGCAAAATTGCCTGAAACTGCTGAAACTATTTGTGATAAAAGTGCTGAAATTTTTCAAAGTGTTGGGGACAATGGTCCCATTGCTTTAGATCATAATGGTTTTGATTTTGATAATTATCATATTTATGAAGTTATTAAGTTCTTGCAAAAACTTGCTATAAGTCCTAATGCTAGTGCTATAAACTTGGCCTTTACAAAACATATTACAAATGCTCTCATTAAAGCTAGGGAAGAGGAATTAAAACTTGAAGCTTCTATCCCTACGGAGTTGGAAGATGGTTGGGAGCCCATCATTAAAATGAAGGTCAATGATTTTGATTGTAATGCTTTATGTGATCTTGGTGCAAGTATTTTTTGTTATGCCTAAGAAACTTTATGATATGCTTGACTTGCCACCTTTGGAATGTTGTTATTTGGATGTTAATCTTGCTGATAATTCTATAAAGAAACCTTTGAGGAGAATTGACAATTTTCACATTATGGTTAACAATAACCTTGTCCCCGTTGATTTTGTTGTTTTGGATATTGAATGCAATGCATCTTGTCCTATTGTTTTTGGAAGACCCTTTCTTTGAACCGTTGGTGCTATTATTGATATGAAAGAAGGAAATATTAAATATCAATTCCCTCTTAAGAAAGGTATGGAGCACTTCCCTAGAAAGAGAATGAAGATGCCTTTTGATTCTATTGTTAGAACAAATTATGATGTTGATGCTTCTTCTCTTGATGTTACTTGATTTTCACTTTCTGCGCCTAGCTGAAAGGCGTTAAAGAAAAGCGCTTATGGGAGACAACCCATTATTTTATTTATGCAATTTTTGTTTCATATTTGAGTAAAGGTACTTGTTACTACTGTAGAAATATCTTTGTATCTTTATTTTATTGCATTGTTGTGCCAAGTAAAGTCTTTGATAGAAGGTTGATACTAGATTTGGATTTCTGCGCAGAAACAGATTTTTAGCTGTCACGAATTTGAGCTGTTCTCCCTGTAGAAGAACATAAATTTTTTTGAAAAAATTCATGATTAATCCTCAGATATATACGCAACTTTCATTCAATTGGAGCTTTTCCATCTGAGCATGTTAAGTGCCTCGAAAAAATTTGTCTTTACAGACTGTTCTGTTTTGATAGATTCTGCCTTTTATTTTGCATTGCCTCTTTTACTGTGTTTGAGCGGGTTTTTTTGCTCCATTAAATTTCAGTAACCTTGTGTAATGTCCAGATGTTGGGAATGATTGTGTCCTTGCTGAACATGTGAGTTTTTGATTATGCACTAACCCTCTAATGAGATTGCTTTGAATTTGGTGTGAAGGAATTTTCAAGGATCATGAGAGGAGGATGATATAGCATGATCAAGAAGAGTGAAAAGTCTAAGCTTGGGGATGCCCCCGTGGTTCATCCCTGCATATTTTAAGAAGACTCAAGTGTCTAAGTTTGGGGATGCCTTGGGCATCCCCTTCTTCATCAACAACTTATCAGGTCACCTCTAGTGAAACTATATTTTAATTCCGTCACATCTTATGTGCTTTACTTGGAGCGTCTGTGTGCTTTTATTTTCGTTTTGTTATTTTCATTCTCTGAATAAATCGGATCCTAACATGCTTGTGTGGGAGAGAGACACGCTCCGCTTTTTATTTGAACACTGGTGTTCTTCGTTTTACTTTTAATGTTCATGGCAAAAGCTCAAAGCCGCTGCACTTATTGCTATTTGGTTGGAAACAGAAAATGCTTCATGTGGTAATTGGTATATTGTCTTGAATAATTTGATATTTGGCAATTGTTTTGAGCTCTCAAGTAGATCATGTTTAAGCTCTTGCATCATGTAGTTTAAACTTATTAGTGGAGAACTACCGTAGAGCTTGTTGAAATTTGGTTGCATGATTGGTCTCTCTAAGGTCTAGATATTTTCTGGTAAAAGTTTTTGAGCAACAAGGAAGACAGTGTAGAGTCTTATAATGCTTGCAATATGTTCTTATGTAAATTTTGCTGTACCGGTTTATACTTGTGTTGCTTCAAACAAGCTTGCTAGCCAAAACCTTGTACTGAGAGGGAATGCTTATCGTGCATCCAAAACCTTGAGCCAAAACCTATGCCATTTGTGTCCATCATAACTACCTACTATGTGGTATTTTTTCTGCCATTCCAAGTAAATACTTCATGTGCTACCTTTAAACAATTCAAAACTTTATTACTCCTTATTTGTGTCAATGTTTTATAGCTCATGAGGAAGTATGTGGTGTTTTATCTTTCAATCTTGTTGGGCGGACTTTCACCAATGGACTAGTGGCACATCCGCTTATCCAATAATTTTGCAAAAAGAGCTGGCAACGGGGTGCCCAGCCCCAATTAATTAACTTTCATTAATAATTCTCTTCACATGTTTTGCCCTGATTTATCAGTAAACAACTTAATTTTGCAAATAGACACTCCTCCATGGTATGTGAAATGTTTGAAGGCACCCGAGGATTCGGTTAGCCATGGCTTGTGAAAGAAAAAAGGTTAGGAGGAGTGTCATCCATAAATAAAACTAAAGTACATGTGTAAACAAAAAAGAAGAGAGATGATCTACCTTGCTAGTAGAGATAACGTCCTTCATGGGAGCCGCTCTTTGAAAGTCTGTTTGACAAGGGGTTAGAGTGCCCACTATCATTCGTTGACAACAAAAAGAAACACCTCTCAAAACTTTACTTTTATGCTCTCTATATGATATCAAAACTTGAAAAGCTCTAGCACATGATTTAATCCATGCTTCCCTCTGCGAAGGGTCTTTCTTTTACTTTATGTTGAGTCAGTTTACCTACTTCTTTCTATCTTAGAAGCAAACACTTGTGTCAACTGTGTGCATTGATTCTTACATGCTTGCTTATTGCACTCATCATCTTACTTTGTGTTGACAATTATCCATGAGATATACATGTTGAAAGTTGAAAGCAATTGATGAAACTTAAATCTTCCTTTGTGTTGCTTTGAAACCTCATATTAAGAATCTATTGCTTTATGCGTTAACTCTTATGCAAGACTTTTTGATGCTTGTCTTGAAAGTACTATTCATGAAAAGTTTTTGCTATATGATTCAGTTGTTTAGTCATTATCTTTTTGTTAGCAAACTATAAACCATTGCTTTGAGTCACTTCATTCATCTCATATGCTTTACAATAATATTGATCAAGATTATGTTGGTAGCATGTCACTTCAGAAATTATTCTTTTTATCGTTTACCTACTCGAGGGCGATTAGGAACTAAGCTTGGGGATGCTTGATACGTCTCCAACATATCTATAATTTCTTATGTTCCATGCTAGTTTTATGACAATACCTACATGTTTTATTCACACTTTATAATGTTTTTATGCATTTTCTGGGACTATCCTATTAACAAGATGCCACAGTGCCAGTTCATGTTTTCTGCTGTTTTTGATTTCAGAAAAGTTAGTTTACAAATATTCTCGGAATTGGACGAAACAAAAGCCCACGGCCCTATTTTCCACGGAGTGTTCTAGAAGATCGAAGAAGATTCGGAGAAGGCCAGCAGGGGGGCCACCCCATAGGGCGGCGCGGCCCCACCTCCTGCCGCGCCCAGGTGTGGGGAGCCCACCCCCTGGCTCCCCCGACGCTACCCCTTCGCCTATTTATTCCTTCGTATCGGAAAACCCTAGGACCGAGAGCCAAAATACGAGAAAAGTTCCAGAGACGCCGCCGCAGACAACCCCATCTCGGGGGGGGGGGGGGTCTGAAGATCACCTCCGGCACCCTGCCGGAGAGGGGAATCATCATCGGAGGGCTCTACATCACCATGCCCGCCTCCGGACTGATGCGTGAGTAGTTCATCCTTGGACTATGGGTCCATAGCAGTAGCTAGATGGTTGTCTTCTCCTATTATGCCATCATGTTTAGATCTTGTGAGCTGCCTATCATGATCAAGATCATCTATTTGTAATGCTACATGTTGTGTTTGTTGGGATCCGATGAATATGGAATACTATGTCAAGTTGATTATTAATCTATCATATATGTTGTTTATGATGTTGCATGCTCTCCGTTGCTAGTAGAGGCTCTGGCCAAGTTGATACTTGGAACTCCAAGAGGGTGTATTTATGCTAGATAGTGGGTTCATGCCTCCATTGAATCTGGGACAGGGACAGAAAGTTCTAAGGTTGTGGATGTGCTGTTGCCACTAGGGATAAAACATCAATGCTTTGTCTAAGGATATTTGTATTGTTTACATTACGCACAGTACTTAATGCAATTGTCTGTTGTTTGCAACTTAATACTGGAAGGGGTGCGGATGCTAACCCGAAGGTGGAATTTTTAGGCATAGATGCATGTTGGATGGCAGTCTATGTTCTTTGTCGTAATGCCCTAAGTAAATCTCATAGTTGTCATCATGATATGTATGTGCATTGTTATGCCCTCTCTATTTGTCAATTGCCCAACTGTAATTTGTTCACCCAACATGTTATTTATCTTATTGGAGAGACACAACTAGTGAACTGTGGACCCCGGTACATTCTTTTACATCTGAAATACAACCTACTGCAATCATTGTTCCATTTTGTTTTCTACAAGCAAACATCATTTTCCACACCATACGTTTAATCCTTTGTTTTCAGCAAGCCGGTGAGATTGACAACCTCACTGTTAAGTTGGGGCAAAGTATTTTGATTGTGTTGTGCAGGTTCCACGTTGGCGCCGGAATCCCTAGTGTTGCGCCACACTACACTCCTTCACCAACAACCTTCACGTGGCCTTCATCTCCTACTGGTTCGATAACCTTGGTTTCTTACTGAGGGAAAACTCGCTGCTGTACTCGTCATACCTTTCTCTTGGGGTTCCCAACGGACATGTGCTTTACCGTCACAAGCAGCCAGCCCCTAGTGGGCCTCTCTACCTTGGTTTGGATAGGCCCAAACCAAACTGACTCAACTCAATAAAATCCCTAATTTTCCGACATATGACCATAGACATAAAATACGATAAATAAGATAACTAGCTAGGTGCAGTCCTGAAATTGGTCTTCACCTGGGCCTTCATGCCCGTATCACGCAGCCTGCCTCCTGCCAACCTCACCCACTCTGCTTTCCGCCGACCCACACACCCCCACTGCATTCCGACCCGACACGTACCCTAGCTACCACACGCCTCCCGTTGACCCCACCCTGACCCACGTACCTCCTATCCGCTAACCCAACCCCAACACCACACTCCGCTAAACCCACCACAAACCCTTCCTCCCACTGACAATGCCCACCTCCCGCTGACACCATTCGACCTTCCACCGACCCGAGTCTACCCAAGTTTATACAAGATTCTGACTACCGGTGTGCCCTATTTGGTAAATTTGCGTTGCATTAACATATAATATATCCTTGTTTCTTCCACTCACATTATGATATGTTGGTTGAATCTTACATACCATGTAGATCATGCATGCAATAACAATTCCACGTGGTATCAGACTTGAAAACAAACACTGGTTCAAATCCTTAGCAACACGATACTAAATGTAAATATTTCTTTCCTCCCTGAAAGAATATCATGTACGCATGTGTGTATGACATTGCGATATGTAAAAATCATCCTCGCTAAACCCTAATCCTAAACCATAAACCCTAGTTAACCCTAACCCTAAACCCTAATAATAAACCAAGAGGTTATATAATAGATATTAATTCTCTTTCTATATATAGTGGGACTATACTACAACCCCCTAAGAGGATGTATAATAGCTATTAATTCTACAAACCACTCGATAAGGACATTCTAAACCTGACTCATCCACTCAATCGATAAACCCACCTCCCCCAATACTAAACTACACTCATCCTACATACCCCACATCCATTGCAGCCTTCCTCCTGCCAATCTCACTCACCCCGCTTTCCGCTTTCCGCCGACCCCCATGATGTAGTGCAGTTGAGAAACCCCAAGAGGAAGGTATGATGAGCACATTAGCAAGTTTTCCCTCAGTAAAAAACCAAGGTTTAATCGAACAGTAGGAGAAATAAATCACTTCTGAAGGTTGCTGCTAGCTAACTTTGGCAGGGCGAACTACCGATGTCAGCAACAACGTGGAACCTGCAAACAACACAACTAAACTACTTTGCCCAACTTAAAGTGAGGTTGTCAATCTCACCAGTTTTGCTGAAAACAAAGAATTAGACGTATAGTATGGAAAGAGATGTTTGTTTGCAGTGAAATAAAGAGAACAATACTTGCAGTAAGAACATGTGTTTGCCGTGGATGGTTTTATCAGTGTAAAATAAAGGATCGAGGTCCACAATTCACTAGAGGTGTCTCTCCATAAATATAAATAACATGTTGGGTAAACAAATTACAGCTGGGCAATCAACAGAATAAAGACCATACCTGACAAAATGATTACTATGAGATTCGTTTAGACATTACAACAAGATTCATGGACCGTAATCCAACTGCATCTATGACTAATAATCCACCCTCAGAATATCATCCGGATAACTTTAGGTATTAAGTTGCAACCAATATATTATTGCATTAAGTAAAATGTGTAAAGTAAACAATAGAATTATCCTTGGATAAAGCATTGTTGTTTTCTCCCTAGTAGCAACAACATATCTACAACCTTAGTAGTTATTGTCACTCCCCAGATTACTTGAGGCATGAACCCACTATCGAGTATAAATACCCCCTTTTGGAGTCACAGGCATATACTTGGCTAGAGCATCTACTAGAACGGGAGAGCATGCAAGATCACAAATCTCCACTAATATAAAAAGGTAGAGAGAGGCAGATCCAACCAATCTGAGCCCTACATTCACTAGATCTAACGACCCAAAACTACCCAATGTTGAGGTGCTCAATGCATTGAGCGCACATCCCGTCTCCAATCCCACGTCCACTAATAATTAGGTAAAGATTCGCTAAATTAAAAACTGCACCATACCCACGACGACCTCTCCCTTGCATCCACGCCGCTGCACATCCTCTACGCCGGTTTAGCCGTGACCCATCATGCATGTCTCCACTTAGTCCTCTGCACCTTCCGCTCCACACGCCCCAGGCGTCTCGCCTTCCGTTGGCCATCGAGGACGTAGGTGCCCCAGCCGCCGCCGAGGACGCAACTGCCCAGCCGTCGTCGACAAAGGAAGTGCCCCAGCCACCATCGCGGACGCAAGTGCTCAGCAGCCATCGACGAAGCAATTGCCCCAGAGCCCCAGATACCTACATATGTGGGTACAAATAAATTTAACCTGAGTTTACATTAAGCCAGTTTCAGGGTTGCTGCATCTATTTACATACTGTCTCCATAATACTAGAACATGAATTTACCCACTGTAAAGAGGTCACCGGTTGCTTCAAAATTTGCACACTAGGACGAAACCCAAAGGATGTATCTTCAGATGTAGTTGGGCAGATCAACCACGACCTGTTGTTGCACCTTTAGCATGTTTGTATTAAATCAGCATGTTGGTATCTTATAAATTAGATTCATCGTATCATTGTCTTATTCAATTTCTACAATCTGCACCTGTAGCTACTAATCCAGTAATCCTAAAGAAATAATTGATTTTCTACTGATGAATGAGATGAGATGCAACCAGATATAATACTGAAGTTATTTTGATCTCCACTAATCGATTCCATTTGAATTTATCTATCCCTGTTGTTCGGTTACTGGAAGATTTTCTTTATGACACGATGAATTCATATCTTGCTGTTTATAGATGTGCGATTGCAATGTCCTAGATTCAAAAAAAAAACTTTCAGTTTTGTGCAATTGTACTGTCCAACATTCCTTTTATATGTTTATTACTGAATGAATATATTGTTCCCCCATGATTTCACATTGGACCTTTTTAAATCACAGCTCTTGCGCATGAAGAAAATACATCCACGTGTCCCCATCTGCATCAGGGGAGCGCTCCCTACTTAAAGATCTAATGAACACGCCTATAGAGAAGAATGCCAGTACCTCGAGTGTACAGTCAGAAAAGAAACTGAGATGGTATGCCCGATTGTTTGATGAGAAGAAAGCGGAGTACCTACAGAGACGCATATAGCCTATCAGCAAACTAAGGCAGCAAAGCTGAATAGTTTAAACTCCGAGCATGTATCTCAAAGTCATGATTCGTCGTTACCATCTGTTCAATGTACTCCTCTGAGCACGGTAAGGAACACATATAACAATGGTACAATCATACCCTTCAGATCCTGCTATGTTTATTGATCACCTATTCCTAATTTATGGGTTCATGATTTCCTGTTGTATGCCAGCTGGAACTGATATGCCTGTCACTGGGGACTAATCATCTAGCTGAAGAAATTATTGTCAGACGGAACAAACGAATTGGACATGGATGGTATGCTAGCCTATCCGAAGATAATAAAGAAGAATACCGCAAGAAACAACGGCAGGACCGACTACAGAAGAAATCGGAAGCTAACGTTCTTAATATGGATGTACCCCAATCCTCTACTATTGATCATGTTTCCCTCATGACCCAAATAGGTCAGCGTTTCCCTCATGATCTAGCGTAGGAATTGAAGAAAATAAGTTGCATGTTAGTTGTGTGATTGCACACCTTGTAAAGAACCTCAACATATTGATAATTAGCAACAAACCTTATATATACTGGACAAGGACATCATTATCTTCCTTGTGTCGCATGCAATATTGCCATTTTAATCTTCCACAGTACCTCCTCAAATTTTGTCATCCGACAAATCATCAACATTTAAAATGTTGACAGTGGACCTCAATAAAGCTGCATCCTATGATTAATAGCTGTACCAGTACCATCAACAGCGCCATGAATCATTTGAGCCTAAAAATTATGCATAGATTCTACCAAAATGATACTCCGTATAAGACTTGAGTAAGAGAAGAATTATTTCACAAAGCAAGAAACAGCCAAATAAATAATGTATAGCAGTAAAAATTGTATTTCAACAAAATGCATATATTAGATAGTTGGATATAGCTAAGTAGATCGATTTGATTGTGAGCTTCAATTAAATCCATGACAAATTCATTCCAGTAATCTACACCCACCAGTATATTAATCATCCTAACATATACACCTTTATAATAATTGTCTATGCATGCTAAATCAAGCTCAAAAGTACATACTGTACTTTCAGTTTTATTAAGTTTTGATGAAATAGGAAAATGTGCACTCTATGATAAATTGGGCATGGCAATTACCATGGATTTGCATCATGCAGCCGAAATTCGAAATCTATTAAGAAGAAAAAAGGGATAGCACAAATTTCAGTACATGAACAAGTAGATGGATGGACTTTTCAGTTCTCAGGCCGTAAAAAACACACTTTCCAGAAGGTTTTCATTTTGATAAGCTGCACATTGTTAATCTCTCATATCCAAGCGACGAAATTTATCATACCACACGGTTTACCAAGTATTTACAATCAGGAAGTTGGACAAACACTAAATAATCCCATCACCAACAGAGAGATGCATCACACAATATATGCAAGAGCGCACGCATACATAGAGTTCCACAACTTGATTAGTGCGGAAGCTCTCCAGCCATATAAGCAAGCTAGATACCAATCCAATTCATGCATCAACGTACAATCGAGGTCGTAGATAGAAGATTACCTTTAAGCGTTGGAGAGGCGCGGAAGCGATAGGACCATGGCAGGGCATCCTCGCCAGCATCCCTCTGCGCTTGCTAAGATTCATCGGCTCTTGTCCCACGGGAGGAGGAGTCCAGCGCCGTGGAGCCCTCCAACGCGCGAACCTTGGCCGCACCACGAAACAGATATGGAGACCTCAGTCGGCTTCTAGCTCAGCGTCGTCGGGCCTTCCGCGAGCATGCCGAGCTTGGTGTCTCCTGCCCTTCACAAGATCTCCAGTGCCGACTTGGGCTCTTCGGTGACCGGAATCTTGTGTGCCGCCGGAGCAAGGAAAGGGCGTCAACAGCGGGGAGGCAGGGGAGGGGCCTGTCGTGGCGAGTTAGCAGCAACGGGCATGGGGATGGAGTGGGTGAGGCAGGGGATGCGAGGCCCTTGCGCCAGCGGCGGAGATGCAGGGGAGGGGGCGGCCCTCTGCGCCAGCGGAGGGAGGCAGCGGAGCAGACATAGGGAGGTTGAGAAAGTGGGATAGTGAGGACCGAAGACGTTGTGTCTGCGATTTGGCCTTTTTTTATTTATTTTATTTTCTTTCTGCTGGACTAATTGATATGTTCGTCTAACAGGCTAACAGCTCAACCTAAATCTACCATGTACGGACTATTTCTCCTTTATTTTCTTGTCCACCTAAGTAAGTTATTTAAAAAAATATATATACACTTCCCGGTGGGTCTTATTATTTTCAAGCTTTTTAAAATAGACCAAAAGCAAAAATCTCTTCCATTTCAGTTCGGAACAAACTAATGTTAGGTATTTCCTTTGGTCAAACTAACTTTAGGATTATTATATATTAAGATTTTTAAACATCATGTTTGCTTCTAAAATTTTAAATCTTCTAATGTCTCTTTGTATTTTTGATTGATTTTTAAATCTCCTAATATTATTGGTACTTTTAGTTGATTATACTAATAAGAATGCATCATTAAAATTCTACGTACTATCATTAAGTGGTTTGTAGACGTTAAAATTTATGTAGTATTGGATGAAAAATATTTTGTCCGACATTCCTGAATATGTATTTCACTCTATCATGATACTTATTATTTGTCTTACTATTATTTAAAACCTAACTATGTCCAGTTTGTATAAAATAGTTTAGGACAAAAGTTTCTATAGCTGACTAAGAAATGAACGATGATGGTGTGAGAACACGAGACTTCGATGATGGCGTAAGCACTATGAATCCCTTGAACTTCAAAAGACGATGTCGTATGTGGATCATATGCTGCATGTGCACGGCTTACACTGTTGGTCAACCAAACCTTTTTTTGAACGTGGGACCATAGGAGAAAACTCCTACGATATTATATATATATATATATATATATATATATATATATATATATATATTTATAAACAATATATATAAACAATATCGAAATTACAAAGGGAGTCAGATTACATCAGGGATGGTAAAACCAAAAAAAAAAAAAGACCACATAAGGAAGTGCATTTTTGTAGGGGGCAAAGGCTGCCAGCCAATCTAAAATGGGATGTAAAGAAGAAGTTTTAACTCTATATTAATGAAGAAATAAGTTATTATGAAACTTGACCCTCCAACGCGCCAGAAAAGGGCTCTGATTTTTGAATATGTGATCATTTCTTTCCTTCCAAATATTCCAAACAGAACAAACAATAATTTCCACAAAACATGGACATCGGAAGTTATTTCTTGCCAGGTTGAAGCATGTGGAGATTTGTAGATAGGTGTCCCACTGAATTTGCAAAAAATCCCAGCAAGATGTAGCAAACGGGCAACCAAAGAAAGGTGGTCTCTTGTTTCTAATTCCTGAGTATGACAGAGCACACACTCATTTCCTCCTTCAATGTACCAATTTTTTCTACTCATTAGATCCTTTGTATTAAGACTGTCCATGAAAAACAACCAACCAAAAATTCTAAGCTTTGGAAGGCATTTGGATTTCCAAAGCACTTGCAACATTTGGTCCACTGAAATTGCACCAAAACTGATTTTGTAGAACTTTGCAGCTGTATATGAAGTGTTTCCCCAGTGAAAAACTCTAGCGTCTGGAACATGATACTGCAGCTGAACTGTTTGGAGAAGGATTTGAATCTCTATCAGTTCCTCATTGGCTTCACTGAAAGAGGTAGGACAAAAGAGGACTATGGATCGGTGTGTTTACCATGTCTGCAGCAGTGATGTCCTCATTTAGAGAATAAGAAAACAGTCTCGGAACCTGTTAAGAGTTGATGCTTCTGCAAGTGTCAACCAGACCAAAGACATCCCGCCACCAAAAAGATCAACGTTTGGACCATGCTTGAGGTACAAACACGGGAGTGTACAACTGACCACCAGACCATATTAACCAGACCTAGTTAAATAGCTCATTAAATAAAGATTTGGGGAAAAGAATACACTTAAAAAAGATAAAATAGGATTAAAGAAAGGGCTTTCTATTTTTGTGCCCTCGGGTCCTTAGTTGTACTCAGTTTTCCCCAGCTCCTTAGTTTTTCCTCAGTTTTCCCCAAGCCCTTGTCTGAAACCCGCGGAAGGAGCTCGGACGGTAGGATTCCCGTTTAGTTGACCATACCGTGTGTGATGACCCAGCGTATCACTGCATGGTGTAGTACACAAGTCGTTGACATAACACAAGTGAAACACCGTTCCACTCATATTACATCTCTCAGAGTGGTACAACAGAAACATATGCGAGTGCAAGGTATGTCTATAGAAGTACACACGAACTGCTTACATAAGATCAACACAACCTCTTACTTTACAGTGAGGTAAAACTTCAAATAAAGCTCCAGAAGAACGACTCGTAGTCTATCTTATTGCTAACTCAAGTTTAAGAGCTAATTGGCTTGCTATAGAACTCTAGCTACTTAGGTGCTATGATTAGGGAAAGGTTCCCTTTTATTACTAGTCTAGGTTTCCATTATAGCTGATGCAGAAGTTAACTCCATTGACTTCTTTGATTGGGTTCTTCATCTTGTTGCAGTTGACTCCTTTGTCTTCGAATTCCATGGTAGTTTCTCCTTCGGTGCCTTGATCTAAGAAGGGGGTTCAAATGGGAGGGAATGAGTACGAGCGTACTCAGCAAGTTCATATTAGGAAATAGGTGTATCATGCACTAGCTACAACCATAGACCAGAAAGTCATAGGCCAATGCAAGTTTTCATAAACATTTCTTCAAAAGGTTTATTTTATTCTGAAAACTATGCCCGTCAGTCTTCACAAGTTGACCAGAACTTTGTGGAGTTCCTTTCCTGACGCATTCGCAGTTCCTTCCCGGAACAGGGAGTGACAGTCACAATTTGATACACTCTACAGAGATGCGTTACTTTTCCCATAAGAGAACTTATCCTTGATACCAACCGGGTGTACTTTCCCGTCCACACTTCCTTGGTGTGGGGACAGGTGTAAGGTCCAAGCCAATCACTGCCTTCTCCGCGACTGCAAACCCACCCTTTTGTCCAACCGCACACCCCCGCAGACTTCTTCCGATAATACGGCTTTACTCACGGTGTACTTTGGACAATCCATCATAGACCGTAGAGCTCAACATCACACACGGATGGGGATTTAAAAGGCTATCCCAACCTACGGCAGTGCCTCCAACACCCCGCAGCTCTACTAGTCCGTTGGCGTGCAGAAGGGAAAAGATACAGCTGACTTCCCTAGAGCCATTATAGATCTTATGGTCAACGCGATATGTACGGCGCTAGAATCACTGAACGGCATTGGTATTTAGCCCTAGATGAGTAGTACCCATGCAATGGAACCTCCACCATATCAACACATACCATGGTTCCATTGCCCACCACATAGTCATATTCATAATTGTAAAATAATACTTTGCATTTCAACGCATGAGTGATAAGTATAGTACTTTGCATATAATTTTATACAAATAATCAAATGACATGAGCAAGCGATGAACTTGCCTTTCTTGACTGCAAGATTATGCAGGAAAAAGCTTCAATACGTGAGAACTCCAAATTCTGAAATACCATCATTGTCCGGTAAGGACAATGTTTAAAGAACTGGCAAAGATGCTATAATGCTTAGTATGAGATGCAATCGCCCCGAGCGTAACCTAACCTCGATGATTTAGGATGTATGAGTTGTAAAGATTTCTTTAGGATTGGTTGCACTTTTAGAATGGTTCTCAAACAAGGTTCTTACTAGGATTTGGTTATATTAGCATCATAACCAAGTGATATAAGACATCATAACAATCATACACATAAAGAATAGTGGTGGAATAATATGTAAAGAACAATTGTCAATTTTAAGTTCTACAGAACATGGTTGATGATTACTTATACTATACTTCAAAAGAATAACTTTTGAAGAACATGTTAATTAAGAAATAATGAGTATTTCAAAGAAGAATTAGAGCTTCTGAGGTTTGATTGACATTTGTACTTCAAAAGAATAAATTTTGAAGAACATATTAAATAAGAATATGAACTACTATACATAGGAGTTATGGCTTTCTAGAGTTTACTACTGGATTCATTTAGTTCACTAATAGAAACTAGCTGGGTTCTTTAAGTAGAATGGGTTTATATGTAGCAAGTATGGATAGGGTTATTACCATGGTTTCCCATATACATCATATCAAAGGATGGTTATTAAGATGGTTCCATAGGTTTGCTATTAGGTTTACTATGGTTTCATATTTGCTTTACCAAATAATCTCTAATGGTTTCTAAGCTAAGTGGCTTATCATTTCCTAAGTAGGGTTTAGTGGAATAGAAGCATGTGTTGTGTATTGCTACATAAGGTTGGTACTAGGGTTTATCTTATGGTTCTACTAGGGTTTGATGATTAAGGTTTATCCTAATGGTGTGGTATAATGGAGTGGTAATCAACGGTACTAATCCAATTAACAAGCTAGGGTTTGCATCTAGGTGGCACTAGTGAATCATATAGGTTTTAATTAAGAATAGGAACATGAAATGATAATCTCATGTGACTTGGATTTATGATAGTAGATCGTAAGCATGCATTCATTGGTCATATATTATGGTTCTCTATGTAAGGAAAATTTCACATGATCACATGGGTTAAATCTTTAGGGTTTTAGAGTTAAAGCATTTTCAAATGATCACATAAAATAATGGGATCCAGATTCTAACTTATAATAAAACTAGGGTTTCTAAATTATGATCCAATTCTTAAAGTAATACTTGGTACTAGAATTAATGTGATTAAGTAATTGAAATATAGTTATTAATAATTTTAACATGCTATTAATTTTTAGAGGGTTTAAGAATTAAAATAATTACTAGTTAGGGTTTAATTAGAAATCAGGGTGTCCTAATTATTGTTAGGGTTTACAATAATGACTTGTTAACTAAAGATGTTTAAGTAAATAAGTTTGAATTACCAAAATAATATTAGCTTATAATATTTTCTTGAGTTATTATTATTTACAGAAAATAGGAAATTGTAATATGCAATTTAGGGTTTATGAATTACCACTAATATTTAAGTTAATGCAAATATGATAAAGAAAATTAATCTTAAAATTTTAATTATTTACTGAATAGTTAAAATATAAATTTGAAACTTCACTAATTATTGAATTCAATTTTCATTTTAAACAATTAGAAAGACATAATTAATAAAGATAAAAATAAGTGAATTTTTATTTTGACACACATTTTTGTTTTATATTTTATTTGGGTAGATTTCATTTTTGTGAGCATTTTGATATATTATTCATAATTTTCTGAGTTGAAATGAATTTTATACAATTTGGCAAAGTTTCAGCATTTTCTTGAATTTGAAATAAAGCAAAAACACTAAATGTACCGGTTCACACCTAGCTACAGACACTGACGAGTGGGACCGTTGACTAGGTCAGTTGCCACGATGGCAACGACCAATCATCATTGACCCGTGACCCCACACGACACGTTGGCGTTGCCGGCGGCTAAACGCCGGCGACCAATTCACGGCGGCGCTACGCTACAGGCTTTCCCAGGACGCGCGACTAGGGTTTTCTGACTCTCCTCGACTCGCTGAAGCTGATGGTGGGGTTTGTTTGGCGAGGGGATCATCGGAGCTACGCCGGCGACCATGTCCCGCGGCGGTGCTCTCCGGCGAGAATCAAATCGCGGGCTATAGATGATTCCAGGAAACGAAAGTATGCTCTACAAACGCGTATGCTCACCCTGAATACGATGGTGTGGTCGGTGATGTTGATGGCCGCCGGAGTTGAGCTCAATCTCGCCATTACCGACGATGTACTGAGAAAGGGAACGATCAAATTCGTCCCGCACTTTGCTCCCCTTGACGATTGCTTGCACCCAGATACTCCGCTCGATGTGGCGCACCTCCTCAACCATGCGGCAGCCTCCGGGGTGGCTCCAGTCGACGGCACCGTGGTGGTCACCGGCGACTAGTGAATGGAAAATCGTTAGGAATAGGGAGCGTCTGAGAGATATTGGATGGGCGGTGAAGAACAAGGACTACACGGTGATGCTCTCCACCTATTTATAGGCCAAGGGAAGCCTCGAGGAATCAACACGGCGACGGCAATGATCGGAGAGGTGGCGGTGTCTGGAGGGTTCCTATTGACGAAGATCTTTCCCTCCAGGATAAGCTCGGACGCGAATCATTTAAGTAGAGCTTTGAGTGTGCCTGCAGCGTCCGGCGGCGTCCTTATCCTCATCGGAGACAACGTCTACTGGCGCCTCCGCGGTGTCGAGCTCGGAGACGACGACGACGTCGTTTTTCCTCTCGCACGAATTTTAAAGCAATCAAATCGGTATGTGGCTTTGGGCTGGGCCACGTCTGGGCTGCGTTGGCCTGCTTCGGCGGGTGCGGTGCTGGGCTGCGACGAAGAGGTAAGCCTGGTAAGCCCCTCTCTCTCTCATTCTCTTTTCTCTTTTCTATTTTTATTTTCTGTTTTGTTATTTCTATTTGAATTCAATTTTGAATTCTGTTTTGTTTTACAGGTTCTAAATTAGTTGAATATCACAACAATTTGATAATGTTACTCAGTGTATTGTTTTGTTTTTTTAAACAACCATTTTATAATTGATTAATTTTAGTTCTTATGAGACACAAGTTAGAAGTGCAAATAGATATGAATTTTAGGGTTCAATTCAATTACTTTAAATTTAGGAATCAATTCTGTTTTAAAGGATCTGAAATTGAGAACATGTGAATGGTGAACATGTTCTATTTTTCAAGTGCTTAACCATATTGATTATTCACATATAAGTTAGGTATGACTAGGGTTTAACACATGGGAAGGAGAATGGAATTGGTTTATGATTTTATGTGGAGAATGGTTTATAAGGTTTAAACAAAATGGTTGGATCAACTCTATATTCACTACTTTTGCTTAACAAACTCTTGTTTGAACTATTTAAAATGAATCCTAGACTCATCATGATTAACTCTCTTGCTGAGGTGATGCTACTTTATAATTACTATTCATTTGGTTCACTTAGGCAAAGTATTTGGATAACAAAGTAGAATAGGGTATTGGTTTCATTCTACTCACCAAATGGCATTAGTCCTTAGGTATATATGGCTTGGTTGATACTTGTGATCCATGATACACAAGTTAGGACATAATATTTTATGTGGGGTGGATCCTATATGAAAGGTTTAGAGTTTTGGTGATGCTTCACTAATTGAAGTATAAAATAGGCCTGAGTCATGGCAGGGTTCTATTTATGATTCAAAGTGATGCTTGGATTGGAATTCAAATTTGGCCTAGGGTTTTAGTTATGATCACCAATGTGATACACAACTAGGATTAGGTATGAGCATAAACTTGGTTATGTTTAATTGGCTAGGGTTCCTCCTTCTCACTTAGGTAGAATTATTGTGTCAAGGCAATGCTAGGTTTGACTCAAGTGTTTGGATAGGCAAGGTTTAAATATCGTATCAATACTACACAAGGCATGAGCATTGGTCTGGATTAACTACTAATGAGTTACTTATTATTTCATGAGAAGAATGAGATCTATACCTCACATATATAGGTTTAACTTATCATCTCAATTTATAAGGTAAGATCATGCATTAGACATGATCCACTTATTCCTCACTAGTCTCTCTTCTTTAATACTTCTCTTAACACACTCACTTAGATTCTTAGGGTTTATGATCATCACCCAATTTGTAATGATCAAAGTATTGGCCTCATAATAATTCATTAGTGAATCATGGTTCTCTCTCCAAGATCAAGTATTGGTCCATATACTTGAATATACATATGTAGCTTAAGCTCTCTGAGATAGGTAGGGTTCCTCTAGGGTTTATGATCATTACCAAGTTGTATAATGATCACCACACTTGCCTCTCTATAATTACTAAAGAAATAGTTTCTTACTAAGTCAATTAGAGTTTAGTACTTGACTTATATTTATTATCACATTGGTTAGTATCAACAATTACCTCACTTGGATAAGGTTTAAATATTTATCTAGGTTCTATTGAATGCATAATATAAGTATAAATAGTGCTCTCCTTTCTTTAAGGTTTAATGGAACTGAGTTTGGAAACAAGGTTGGAATGGTCAAGATTAATGAAGAATGAACTTGATTATCCTTGGCTTGGGTTCAGGCATTGTAGTTGAAAAGATATACCATGTGCCTCATGGTAGGAACATTTATTTAGTAGAAGACATGGATAAGATAAGTAAAGAATAGTTCCTTCATTAATTGTGTTCTTTGATTTAGGATTGAAAAATTATTCATGTGTGGTTGTAAGGAATGTCATGTTGAGATCCTTTTATAAGATCTGGTAGTTGATCCTTACTTAAGGTGTTGTTTGATGTAAAACTAATTCTATTTGATCTAGCCCATAGATCAAATCATCTCTACCCAAATTAAGGTTTTAGCAAAGATCGCAGTGAAGTTTATAGCGCTTGACTTGATGATCTACTTCAGTTCCAGCAAGTCAAGTGAAACTTCAGTTACTGTGGTAAGTTTTATTTGAAAGCGCGAAATTTCCCCAGATTTTCTATGCATGAATGCAATGCACACTTTGGTGTTATCTCATTTTATTGCCTCTAAACATGGGATATTACAGCCTCTCCCCCTTAAACTGAACTTCGTCCCGAAGTTCGAACGCTCTCATGTTCCGGAATGTGGAACAAACTTGAAAAGATCACAATCCTTTCAAACTCCCTAGTGATCTCATTAGATATAATTGAATATATCCCTTGTCCAGATCCTTCATGTAGTCTTCTGATGTCTGGCACTGATACTTCCTTTAATTCTAGGATTTCTTCTAACATTCAAAACTTCTAGTCTTATTCTTCAAAGATCCTTGGATTAGGACAACTTCTTATGCTAATGGACTTTACTAATGGTTGTGGTGACATCTTCCTATTTGGGTACTCAAAGCTTGGTTCCACCAGCTGCGGCAATCCAGCTGCGGTGCCCAAACCTTAAGTCTAAAGAATTGGTTTAAAGTAAGGTATTGTTTTCCCTTACTACCATAACGAAAGTAATGGTACTTAGTAAGGTATTTACAATAGGCATGGTCCTGGTGGTTTATTCCTACGAATGGATTAGACTCATTTAGTCCATCCAATCATGGCTTCTATTTTATGCTAGTTATCCTTCTTTTGGTTTCTTTAGGTTCCATGAAAGGAATCTTTCTAATAGGCTTATGTTTTAGTATAGTCAAACTCCTTTGGTCTTTTAGCTTCTCAAGCTTTGATTGTCCTCCGACATCTTCTTCATCCAACTTCATTATCTTGGACTTACTTGAGCTCTTCTACTTTTGAGTAATTATCAATTACACACTCAAGTTAGGGTCTAACCCTTATTTCCTCGAGATATGAACCTCGGCTTCTGGTCTGACAACCTCCTGAGAGTACTATTATATGCATACTTCCCAACAACCTTATAAAAATAAGATCGGACTTCCTCTCAGTTCAGACCTTTTTCTTCATCTACTACAAACCATAACTTAATACTTCTCCTTCAGCCTTCCTCTCCCCCTTGGAGTTTACTAATGATATTCAAACTTCCTTTCTTCTAATCATTAAACTCCAAGGTTAGATAGTTGGTCTAAGTTTGGTTTAGGTTTGTACTTTTCTAGAGTTTCACGAAGAATTCTTTGCGGTGTATTGATGGCGTGTATTTCACACGTTCGTTGGGCAACCCCAAGAGGAAGGTATGATGCGCACAGCAGCAAGTTTTCCCTCAGAAAGAAACCAAGGTTTATCGAACCAGGAGGAGCCAAGAAGCACGTTGAAGGTTGATGGCGGCGGGATGTAGTGCGGCGCAACACCGAGGATTCCGCGCCAACGTGGAACCTGCACAACACAACCAAAGTACTTTGCCCCAACGAAACAAGTGAGGTTGTCAATCTCACCGGCTTGCTGTAACAAAGGATTAACCGTATTGTGTGGAAGATAATTGTTTGCAGAGAAAATAGTAAAACAAGTATTGCAAGCAGATTTGTATTTCAAGTATTAAAGAATGGACCGGGGTCCACAGCTCACTAGAGGTGTCTCTCCCATAAGATAAAAGCATGTTGGGTGAACAAATTACAGTCGGGCAATTGACAAATAGAGAGGGCATAACAATGCACATACATGACATGATAAGTATAGTGAGATTTAATTGGGCATTACGACAAAGTACATAGACCGCCATCCAACTGCATCTATGCCTAAAAAGTCCACCTTCAGGTTATCATCCGAACCCCCTCCAGCATTAAGTTGCTAACAACAGACAATTGCATTAAGTATGGTGCGTAATGTAATCAACAACTACATCCTCGGACATAGCGCCAATGTTTTATCCCTAGTGGCAACAAGACAACACAACCTTAGGGCTTTCGTCACACTCCCGTGTGTCAATGTGCATGAACCCACTATCGAGCATAAGTACTCCCTCTTGGAGTTAAAAGTAAAAACTTGGCCAGAGCCTCTACTAGAAACGGAGAGCATGCAAGATCATAAACAACACATGTATAATAACTTGATAATTAACATGACATGGTATTCTCTATCCATCGGATCCCGACAAACACAACATATAGAATTACAGATAGATGATCTTGATCATGTTAGGCAGCTCACAAGATCCAACAATGAAGCACAATGAGGAGAAGACAACCATCTAGCTACTGCTATGGACCCATAGTCCAGGGGTGAACTACTCACTCATCACTCCGGAGGCGACCATGGCGGTGTAGAGTCCTCCGGGAGATGAATCTCCTGGATCCCCCGAGATGGGATCGGCGGCGGCGGCGTCTCAGTAAGGTTTTCCGTATCGTGGCTCTCGGTACTGGGGGTTTCGTCACGGAGACTTTTTATAGGCGGAAGGGCAGGTCAAGAGGCGGCACGGGGCCCCACACCACGGGCCGCGCGGCCAAGGGGGCCGCGCCGCCCTATGGTGTGGCCCCTCCGTGGCCCCTCTTCGTCTCTCCTTCGGACTTCCGGAAGCTTCGTGAGAAAATAGGCCCCCGGGCTTTGATTTCGTCTAATTCCGAGAATATTTCTTTACTAGGATTTCTGAAACCAAAAACAGCAGAAAACAGAACTCGGCACTTCGGCATCTTGTTAATAGGTTAGTTCCAGAAAATGCACGAATATGACATAAAGTGTGCATAAAACATGTAGATAACATCAATAATGTGGCATAGAACATAAGAAATTATCGATACGTCGGAGACGTATCATGTATCCACACAGTTGTGGGTATCCGATGTGAATCCTCCAACTATATATTTACTAGCTACGGAATACCAGTTATGGAATACCAGCTACAGAATTCCTCTTTCTTTTTGGGTAAAGAAATGTTGAAGCTGCGGACTATCTGGTACCAGCTGCAGACTATCTAACATTAGATGTGGCTTATTGGATACCAGCTATGGCTATGTTATGGTTGTCAACATCTACCTACCAGATGCAGATACTTTTATGGTTTTAGTTAAGATCTACACTACTAGGAAAAGGCTTATAGCCGCACTTGTTACCACCGGCCAATCCAGTTAGAAGATGCCAGCGGTAACCCCTTTTGAGGCCACCTCGTATTACCGCCGGCGGATTGGTCTAGGGTTGCCGGGGGTAATGCCGTTACCGCCGGCGGATTGGCCTTGAAAGCGCCAGGGGTAAATTGGGCCAGGAGCACCCTAGGCAAACCGCGCCTTACTGCTGGCAGTTTCTGCACAAAGCGTCGGGGGTAACCCGTCTTACCGCCGGCGGTTACGGAATGAATCCGCCTGGGTAAGTAGAACTGGGTCGGGCCTTTTTGGGGCGAATTTAGCGCCGGCCTCCCCATTCCTTCTCGCCGGCGGTATTTTTCAGCTCTTCGGCCCACCATCCCCTTCTCCCTGTCCCCAACACACGCACCATCCCCTTCCCCGTCCCCAACACACGCACACACAAACCCTAGATGCCAGTGTCCTCCTCCGCCAGCCGCCGCTAAACCTAGATTGCCTGCAGCCCGGCGTCGACGACTAGGATGGCGGATCCAGGCCTCGCGCGTTCACCGAGGGTGGATCCAGATCGCACAACCGCGGCACCCCGTCGAGTTCGCCTGCCCGCGTCCGTCCGCGCGGAAGCCACGACCACGGTGGCCGGGATGTGGTGAGGACGCGGGATGTGGCCGGAAGACCAACCCTTCTCCTCGGCCGGTGACCTCAACGACCACCTCCCCGAGCTGCTGGTCGCCGGCGACATCCCCGAGCTGCAGCTGCCCACCACGACTTGATCCTGCTACAGCCGACGACCACAACAACCTGCAACAGCCCGGTGATGCCCCTCTCCTCCTCTATCTATTCTTGTCTCCAGATCTGTTTTCCCCGACGACCACAACAACCTGCAACAGCCCGGTTTTGCTTAGGGGAAACAACAGATTGATTAGGGTATTGCGTCTTATGTTACTGGAGTCGCTATTGGCTTGATTTATGATTGGGCTGACTAATTGGTAATTTGAGCGGCTAACTTCACTAGATTAGGTTGAAATTGGCCTGTTGTTTTTCTATATAAGTGGTGGAATTAGCTGAGAGTATACAAACTGCAGGCTTATTTTCTTCTCTTAATTCTTGGATAGTCTAAAACCTTGGAAAGGATGGTGGTAACCTATTGTTATGTGGCCAACCTAGAAAATCTTGAACGATACTGAATTGAATCTAATAATCCTGGAAGGAATCATTGGATTTGACCTTCCAGCTTACCCATCTTAGGAGAATTTCTGATTAAAGATAATGTTGTCTAACCTGTTAGATATGGGCACAAAATTATGCTTTGCACATAAGTATGTTGCTATCACTATTACATACTTCTTCTAATTATTTGTATCACACCAGTTGCCTGCGATATCCTCTCACATGTTTATAAGTTGTTATATATATCTTACTGAATTGCATATTTCCTTGCTTATTTTTTTGTGTGCCCTTTTAACTAGTATAAAATACCTACCGAGAAAGATCTTGTAGCGCAATACGTGGAGTTTGTGTTGCTGTTTTTTTCGCCTCCTTCATTCATCTGTGTGAATCACATTGTTATTTTTTTTGTATAACAGTTTCATTATTACTCATTGCAGCCAAGTTTAGGTACTAGAGTAGAAAGAGGGACGTTTTCTTCCAAGCTGTGAATTTTATAGAGATGGAAATGACCCCTGAACAAATGTATGGACAAAGCCTTTATGTCCCTGCTAATGGAAATCCTTATACATATGGTTATGCAGGTAAATTCTTAACTTGCAGCTGTTTGTTTACTTTCTTCCTGTGTCATTAGATTGTAATATACTCTTCTATTTAATGCAGAGGTTGGATCACCTATGGATTGGTATAACCATCAGAACTCTTTAGGATTAGGATATGATGCTCAAGGTGTTTATTATCCGGTTAGTGCACTATGGTAATCTTTCTACCTCAACGTGATGGATTGCAGGTCCTTAGCCTTACTACCTCGTCTATTTTCCCGATACTTGCCGTTTAGATTTATGCCATCTCTCTTAAGCAATAATATATGCCTCTATGCTAACCTGGTTGTATAAACTGACCGTTTGTCTGTAATCTGGTTGCATACAAGTATGTGGATTTCATGTCCAGTTTCTAACTTATATGTGGACCTACTGGTTATTTAGTATTCTCTCTGCTAACGACCGGTAGTACTTCCAATTACCACTTTTAACTTTTAAAGAACAACATACCTATGTGTAATTTCTTCCACCTTCCATGGATTGCATTTACCATGCTTACCTTCCATTAAGGCAGATATACCATATGCTTCTTGCTGTAATTTGATGATATCATACACTGCAATCTGTAATCATCTTTCCATCCACACTTCAATGCATTTACATGATGAACTTTCTCTTGTCTTGGCAGGGCAATCTGCGCACCTACAGGTACCGCGACAACGTCTGGACCTTCAACCTGAGAGACGTGACGTTCAAGATCAACGAGCTTTCACAGGTGGCGTCACGGCGTTGACTCCGGTGACTGGCCGCTGCAATATATGCCTGCGTTGGGCGTGGTCGGTGGCTGGTATGCGATACTAGCCATGAGCGTCTCGGTTGTTCCATGTGACAGTATTCTTGGTCTATATTCTTGTATTGAGGATTCTTGTGTATATTCAAACAATTGAAAATGCGTCTAATGGGTACACCTAGTTTTTGTGTATATTCTTGTATATGTTGTGTATACTCGTATATTCTCGTGTAATTCGAGCATTTTTTTTTTGCTCCTGTTTAATGTTACCCCCGGCGGATTGGAAAGTGCCGGTGGTAAGTATTACCCCCGGCGGATTGGATGGGGCCGCTGGTGGTAAGCTTGGTTACCCCTGGCGGTTTCGGAAGCGCCGGCGGTAGGCCATTACCACCGGCGAGGTTATCGCCGGCGAATAGGAAAGTGCCGGTGGTAACCCTTTTCAGGTCGCCGGTGGTAAGGCTTTCTCTAGTAGTGCTACCTCACTTTCAATACTTCCTCTTCACGTTTATCCTACATCAGTTGCGGTCTTCTTACATCGACTACGACTTCACTTGTCTATTTTCCTTCTTCCAGGGTTTATGTTGCAAAAGAACACTTGCTTACACTATGAAGATAGTATCGTAAGTGACTTCACTTGCATTCCCTTCTTCCATAAGGATTATGGATCCACTTCTACTGCTCCATATTCACTATTGTTCTCCCTTTCATGATACTTCCATGTTGAAATACTCCTTGATTAAGGATAAAAGTGAGTTTTGTTTGGTCCTTCCTTTAGAGCATTGTGGTTACTTTCCACAATTTGACTTCCCTCTTTAAGTGAACCTTCATTTTGTCTTCAACATTTTCAGAATTCGTCACTTCCTCACACAAATACCTTTACCCTCTAGATCTATAACATCAAGTAAGAGCTTGATATTGCAACATGCATTTGCCAATCAAAGTCAAACTTCATGTATGGATCTAGTCAATCAATGAAAATCCAATAAAATCCAAGAAAATCCAAGAAAATCCAGCTTTGTGTTTATAATACACATCCTTATATGCCTGAATAAAATAGTTGGGTAAGACATCCCTAAACATCAGGCTCAGATGTGTAGTATATAACACCACATAAGATAAGTTTAGGTTGTGATACTTAGCACTTATATATGGATTACTACTATTTGTCTCAGTATTTACTTTGATTGCTCATTTGCAATCAAATAAACTTGAGCAAATTAGTCCAGAATAGTTGTGGTTGACCTAATTTCCTTAGGAAGTACTAACTTACCTTCCATTTAATTGAAAACTAACCTCATATGATCTCTCGAGACCATAACATGGCTACTCTAAACATATGGTTGTTAGAATATACCACCTATCACTCCAGTATTTCTCTAGGTAATAGGCTCTAAATAAACCTTCTTTAAACTACGGACTATGGTTCTAACATACTTGGCATAGTTGCCAGGATTTTAAGGCCTAAGCTTTTGAACTATTCCTTAAATCCTACTCCTTATCACAATCTTGTTAACTTAATTATGATGTTCTACTCCATCGCATCATGATTCTCAGGTAAATCATATATGATTACCAACTCTACCATGAAAAGTAGACTTATATAACTCCTATCACTCTTCCTTACCTCCTATGATTGACTCATCATAGGGTTGTACTACCTCATATTACTTATCTACCTTACTTAACATCAGTCATTTGACATTTTAAATGACTCTTACTTAACCATAACTTGCGTTGGTATACTTCTTCCAATAGGATATCTTCCTTGTGGTTGTATCCTCTCTTTGGACTACCATGTATTGTATACCAACTGTGGTCTACTACCACCCATTATCTTAAGCTCCATTGATGTTCTAATTATTTGGAATGAAGCAAGATAACTAACTAGCTTCACTTAAGAAAGATAGATAAGAAAGATTGACTCAAGTGTGTCAGGATTATTCTCAAGTGAATACCCATCTCAAGTCAAAAGAATAGTTGGTTTAGCATAGTCGACTTAGCTAATACAACTTCCTATAGACACTACCAAACCTATAGGTCTCCTTTAAAGGGTTTTAATCCTAGGGTCAAAGCATTTGCTCTGATACCAGTTGTGATGACCCAGCGTACCACTGCATGGTGTAGTACACAAGTCGTTGACATAACACAAGTGAAACACCGTTCCACTCATATTACATCTCTTAGAGTGGTACAACAGAAACATATGCGAGTCCAAGGTATGTCTATAGAAGTTCACACGAACTGCTTACATAAGATCAACACAGCCTCTTACTTTACAGTGAGGTAAAACTTCAAATAAAGCTCCAGAAGAACGACTCGTAGTCTATCTTATTGCTAACTCAAGTTTAAGAGCTAATTGGATTGCTATAGAACTCTAGCTACTTAGGTGCTAGGATTAGGGAAAGGTTCCCTTTTATTACTAGTCTAGGTTTCCATTATAGCTGATGCAGAAGTTGACTCCATTGACTTCTTTGATTGGGTTCTTCATCTTGTTGCAGTTGACTCCTTTGTCTTCGAGTTCCATGGTAGTTTCTCCTTCGGTGCCTTGATCTAAGAAGGGGGTTCAATATTAGGAAATAGGTGTATCATGCACTAGCTACAGCCATAGACCAGAAAGTCATAGGCCAATGCAAGTTTTCATAAAAATTTCTTCAAAAGGTTTATTTTATTCTGAAAACTATGCCCGTCAGTCTTCACAGGTTGACTAGAACTTCATGGAGTTCCTTTCCTACCGCGTTCGCAGTTCCCTTCCCGGAACAAGGAGTGACAATCACAATTTGATACACTCTGCAGAGGTGCGTTACTTTTCTCATAAGAGAACTTATCCTTGATACCAACCGGGTGTACTTTCCCGTCCACACTTCCTTGGTGTGGGGCCAGGTGTAAGGTCCAAGCCAATCACTGCCTTCTCCGCGACTGCAAACCCACCCTTTTGTCCAACCGCACACCCCCAGTAGACTTCTTCCGATAATACGGCTTTACTCACGGTGTACTTTGGACAATCCATCATAGACCGTAGAGCTCAACATCACACACGGATGGGATTTAAAAGGCTATCCCAACCTACGGTAGTGCCTCCAACACCCCGCAGCTCTACCAGTCCGTTGGCGTGCAGAAGGGAAAAGATACAGCTGACTTCCCCAGAGCCATTATAGATCTTATGGTCAACGCGATATGTACGGCGCTATAATCACTGGACGGCATTGGTATTTAGCCCTAGATGAGTAGTACCCATGCAATGGAACCTCCACCATATCAACACATACCATGGTTCCATTGCCCACCACATAGTCATATTCATAATTGTAAAATAATACTTTGCATTTCAACGCATGAGTGATAAGTATAGTACTTTGCATATAGTTTTATACAAATAATCAAATGACATAAGCAAGCGATGAACTTGCCTTTCTTGACTGCAAGATTATGCAGGAAAAAGCTTCGATACGTGAGAACTCCAAATTCTGAAATACCATCATTGTCCGGTAAGGACAATGTTTAAAGAACTGTCAAAGATGCTATAATGCTTAGTATGAGATGCAATCGCCCCGAGCGTAACCTAACCTCGATGATTTAGGATGTATGAGTTGTAAAGATTTCTTTAGGATTGGTTGCACTTTTAGAATGGTTCTCAAACAAGGTTCTTACTAGGATTTGGTTATATTAGCATCATAACCAAGTGATATAAGACATCATAACAATCATACACATAAAGAATAGTGGTGGAATAATATGTAAAGAACAATTGTCAATTTTAAGTTCTACAGAACATGGTTGATGATTACTTATACTATACTTCAAAAGAATAACTTTTTAAGAACATGTTAATTAAGAAATAATGAGTATTTCAAAGAAGAATTAGAGCTTCTGAGGTTTGATTGACATTTGTACTTCAAAAGAATAACTTTTGAAGAACAGATTAAATCAGAATATGAACTACTATACATAGGAGCTATGGCTTTCTAGGGTTTACTATTGGATTCATTTAGTTCACTAATAGAAACTAGTTGGGTTCTTTAAGTAGAATGGGTTTATATGTAGCAAGTATGGATAGGGTTATTACCATGGTTTCCCATATACATCATATCAAAGGATGGTTATTAAGATGGTTCCATAGGTTTGCTATTAGGTTTACTATGGTTTCATATTTGCTTTACCAAAATAATCTCTAATGGTTTGTAAGCTAAGTGGCTTATCATTTCCTAAGTAGGGTTTAGTGGAATAGAAGCATGTGTTGTGTATTGCTACATAAGGTTGGTACTAGGGTTTATCTTATGGTTCTACTAGGGTTTGATGATTAAGGTTTATCCTAATGGTGTGGTATAATGGAGTGGTAATCAATGGTACTAATCCAATTAACAAGCTAGGGTTTGCATCTAGGTGGCACTAGTGAATCATATAGGTTTTAATTAGGAATAGGAACATGAAATGATAATCTCATGTGACTTGGTTTTATGATAGTAGATCATAAGCATGCATTCATTGGTCATATATTATGGTTCTCTATGTAAGGAAAATTTCACATGATCACATGGGTTAAATCTTTAGGGTTTTAGAGTTAAAGCATTTTCAAATGATCACATAAAATAATGGGATCCAGATTCTAACTTATAATAAAACTAGGGTTTCTAAATTATGATCCAATTCTTAAAGTAATACTTGGTACTAGAATTAATGTGATTAAGTACTTGAAATATAGTTATTAATAATTTTAACATGCTATTAATTTTTAGAGGGTTTAAGAATTAAAATAATTACTAGTTAGGGTTTAATTAGAAATCAGGGTTTCCTAATAATTGTTAGGGTTTATAATAATGACTTGTTAACTAAAGATATTTAAGTAAATAAGTTTTGAATTACCAAAATAATATTGGCTTATATTATTTTCTTGAGTTATTATTATTTACAGAAAATAGGAAATTGTAATATGCAATTTAGGGTTTATGAATTACCACTAATATTTAAGTTAATGCAAATATGATAAAGAAAATTAATCTTAACATTTTAATGAGTTGCTGAATAGTTAAAATTTAAATTTGAAACTTCACTAATTATTGAATTTAATTTGCATTTTAAACAATTAGAAAGACATAATTAATAAAGATAAAAATAAGTGAATTTTTATTTTGACACACATTTTTGTTTTATATTTTATTTGGGTAGAGTTCATTTTTGTGACCATTTTGATATATTATTCATAATTTTCTGAGTTGAAATGAATTTTATACAATTTGGCAAAGTTTCAGCATTTTCTGGAATTTGAAATAAAGCAAAAACACTAAATGTACCGGTTCACACCTAGCTACAGACACTGACGAGTGGGACCGTTGACTAGGTCAGTTGCCACGATGGCAACGACCAGACAACATTGACCCATGACCCCACACGACACGTTGGCGTTGCCGGCGGCTAAACGCCGGCGACCAATTCACGGCGGCGCTACGCTACAGGCTTTCCCAGGACGCGCGACTCGGGTTTTCTGACTCTCCTGAACTCGCTATAGCTGATGGTGGAGTTGGTTTGGCGAGGGGATCATCGGAGCTACGCCGGTGACCATGTCCCGCAGCGGTGCTCTCCGGCGAGAATCAAATCGCGAGCTATAGATGATTCCAGGAAACGAAAGTATGCACTACAGACGCGTATGCTCACCCTGAATACGATGGTGTGGTCGGCGATGTTGATGGCCGCCGGAGTTGAGCTCAATCTCGCCATTACCGACGATGTACTGAGAAAGGGAACGATCAAATTCATCCGGCACTTTGCTCCCCTTGACGATTGCTTGCACCCAGATACTCCTCTCGACGTGGCGCACCTCCTCGACCATGCGGCAGCCTCCGGGGTGGCTCCAGTCGACGGCACCGTGGTGTTTACCGGCGACCAGTGAATGGAAAATCGTGAGGAATAGGGAGCGTCTGAGAGAGATTGGATGGGCGGTGAAGAACAAGGACTACACGGTGATGCTCTCCACCTATTTATAGGCCAAGGGAAGCCTCGAGGACTCAACACGGCGACGGCCATGATCGGAGAGGTGGCGGTGTCTGGAGGGTTCCTATTGACGAAGATCTTTTCCTCCAGGATAAGCTCGGACGCGAATCGATTAGGTAGAGCTTTGAGTGTGTCTGCAGCGTCCGGCGGCATCCTTATCGTCGTCGGAGACAGCGTCTACTGGCGCCTCCGCGCTGTCGAGCTCGGAGACGACGACGACGTCGTTTTTCCTCTCGCACGAATTTTAAAGCAATCGAATCGGTATGTGGCTTTGGGCTGGGCCGCGTCTGGGCTGCGTTGGCCTGCTTCGGTGGGTGCGGTGCTGGGCTGCGACGAAGAGGTAAGCCTGGTAAGCCCCTCTCTCTCTCATTCTCTTTTCTATTTTCTGTTTTTATTTTCTATTTTGTTATTTCTATTTGAATTCAAATTTGAATTCTGTTTTGTTTTACAGGTTCTAAATTAGTTGAATATCACAACAATTTGATAATGTTACTCACTGTATTGTTTTGTTTTTTTAAACAACCATTTTATAATTGATTAATTTTAGTTCTTATGAGGCACAAGTTAGAAGTGCAAATAGATATGAATTTTAGGGTTCAATTCAATTACTTTAAATTTAGGAATCAATTCTGTTTTAAAGGATCTGAAATTGAGAACATGTGAATGGTGAACATGTTCTATTTTGCAAGTGCTTAACCATATTGATTATTTACATATAAGTTAGGTATGACTAGGGTTTAACAAATGGGAAGGAGAATGGAATTGGTTTATGACTTTATGTGGAGAATGGTTTATAAGGTTTAAACAAAATGGTTGGATCAACTCTATATTCACTACTCTTGCTTAACAAACTCTTGTTTGAACTATTTAAAATGAATCCTAGACTCATCATGATTAACTCTCTTGCAGAGGTAATGCTACTTTATAATTACTATTCATTTGGTTCACTTAGGCAAAGTATTTGGATAACAAAGTAGAATAGGGTATTGGTTTCATTCTACTCACCAAATGGCATTAGTCCTTAGGTATATATGGCTTGGTTGATACTTGTGATCCATGATACACAAGTTAGGACATAATATTTTATGTGGGGTGGATCCTATATGAAAGGTTTAGAGTTTTGGTGATGCTTCACTAATTGAAGTATAAAATAAGCCTGAGGCATGGCAGGGTTCTATTTATGATTCAAAGTGATGCTTGGATTGGAATTCAAATTTGGCCTAGGGTTTTAGTTATGATCACCAATGTGATACACAACTAGGATTAGGTATGAGCATAAACTTGGTTATGTTTAATTGGCTAGGGTTCCTCCTCCTCACTTAGGTAGAATTATTGTGTCAAGGCAATGCTAGGTTTGACTCAAGTGTTTGGATAGGTGATGTCTACGTTCCCCCTCCTTTCCTGTAGACAGTGTTGGGCCTCCAAGTGCAGAGGTTTGTAGAACAGCAGCAAGTTTCCCTTAAGTGGATACCCAAGGTTTATCGAACTCAGGGAGGAAGAGGTCAAATATATCCCTCTCATGCAACCCTGCAACCACAAAGCAAGAAGTCTCTTGTGTCCCCAACACACCTAATAGGTGCACTAGTTCGGCGAAGAGATACTGAAATACAGGTGGTATAAATAAGTATGAGCAGTAGTAACGGTGCCGGAAAAGTGCTTGCCGGCGTGTAGTTGATGGTGGTAATATTGCAGCAAGTAGTAACACGATAGAAACGATGAAACAAGCGGTAGTAACTCAGCGAGTATTTAGGAACAAGGCCTAGGGATTACACTTTCACTAGTGGACACTCTCAACATTGATCACATAACAGAATAGATAAATGCATACTCTACACTTTTGTTGGATGATGAACACATTGCGTAGGATTACACGAACCCTCAATGCCGGAGTTAACAAGCTCCACAATAATGCTCATGTTTTAGTAACCTTTAGTGTAAGATATATCAACAGACTAAACCAAGTACTAGCATAGCATGCACACTGTCACCTTCATGCATATGTAGGAGGAATAGATCACATCAATATTATCATAGCAATAGTTAACTTCGCAATCTTCAAGAGATCATGATCATAGCATAAACCAAGTACTAACACGGTGCACGCACTGTCACCTTTGCACACGTGTAGGAGGAATAAAACTACTTTAATAACACATCACTAGAGTAGCGCATAGATAAATTGTGATACAAACTCATATGAATCTCAATGAGATCATTGTATTGAAGTACATGGAAGAGAGATGAACCACATAGCTACCGGTACAGCCCCGAGCCTCGATGGAGAACTACTCCCTCCTCATGGGAGCAGCAGCGGTGATGAAGATGGCGGTGGAGATGGCAGCGGTGTCGATGGAGAAGCCTTCCGGGGCACTTCCCCGCTCCGGCAGGTGCCGGAACGGAGTTCTGTCCCCCGGATCTTGGCTTCGCGATGGCGGCGGCTCTGGCAGGTTTCTGTGGTTTTCGTCAATTCGTCTCGGGTTTTCTGATCCAGGGGCTTCTTATAGGCGAAGAGGCGGCGCAGGGGGGTCACCAGGGTGCCCTCACCACCAGGTGGCGCGGCCAGGGCCTGGCCCGCGCCCAGGTGTGGTGTGGGGCCCCCCGGCCCATCTCTCGGCAGCTCTCGAGTGTTCGGAGGCTTCCGGGTAAAATAGGAACTTTGGCGTTGATTTCGTCCGATTCCGAGAATATTTCGTTACTAGGATTTACGAAACCAAAAACAGCGAGAAAACGAGAACCGGCACTTCGGCATCTTGTTAATAGGTTAGTTCCGGAAAATGCACGAATATGACATAAAGTGTGCATAAAACATGTAGATAACATCAATAATGTGGCATGGAACATAAGAAATTATCGATACGTTGGAGACGTATCAGCATCCCCAAGCTTAGTTCTGCTCGTCCCGAGCAGGTAAAACGATAACAAGGATAATTTCGGAGTGACATGCCATCATAATCTTGATCATACTATTTGTAAAGCATATGTAGTGAATGCAGCGATCAAAACAATGTGTATGACATGAGTAAACAAGTGAATCATAAAGCAAAGACTTTTCATGAATAGCACTTCAAGACAAGCATCAATAAGTCTTGCATAAGAGTTAACTCATAAAGTAATAATTCAAAGTAAAGGTATTGAAGCAACACAAAAGAAGATTAAGTTTCAGCGGTTGCTTTCAACTTGTAACATGTATATCTCATGGATAATTGTCAATGCAAAGCAATATAACAAATGCAATATGCAAATATGTAAGAATCAATGCACAGTTCACACAAGTGTTTGCTTCTTGAGATGGAGAGAAATAGGTGAACTGACTCAACATTAAAAGTAAAAGAATGGTCCTCCATAGAGGAAAGCATCGATTGCTATATTTGTGCTAGAGCTTTGATTTTGAAAACATAAAGAGAGCATAAAAGTAAAGTTTTGAGAGGTGTATGTTGTTGTCAACGAATGGTAGCGGGTACTCTAACCCCCTTGCCAGACAAACCTTCAAAGAGCGGCTCCCATTTTATTTTATTTTTGGATGGCACTCCTTCCAACCTTTCTTTCACAAACCATGGCAAACCGAATCCTCGGGTGCACGCCAACAATCTCATACCATGAAGGAGTACCTTTTTATTTTAGTTTTATTATGATGACACTCCTCCCAACCTTTGCTTACACAAGCCATGGCTAGCCGAATCCTTCGGGTGCCGTCCAACAATCACATACCATGGAGGAGTGCCTTTTTTGGTTGATTAATTTGGGACTGGGAATCCCATTGCCAGCTCTTTTTGCAAAATTATTGGATAAGCGGATGAAGCCACTAGTCCATTGGTGAAAGTTGCCCAACAAGATTGAAAGATAAACACCACATACTTCCTCATGAGCTATAAAACATTGACACAAATAAGAGGTAATAAATTTTGAATTGTTTAAAGGTAGCACTCAAGCAATTTACTTTGGAATGGCGGAGAAATACCATGTAGTAGGTAGGTATGGTGGACACAAATGGCATAGTGTTGGCTCAAGTATTTGGATGCATGAGAAGTATTCCCTCTCGATACAAGGTTTAGGCTAGCAAGGCTTATTTGAAACAAACACAAGGATGAACGGTACAGCAAAACTCACATAAAAGACATATTGAAAACATTATAAGACTCTACACCGTCTTCCTTGTTGTTCAAACTCAATACTAGAAATTATCTAGACCTTAGAGAAACCAAATATGCAAACCAAATTTTAGCATGCTCTATGTATTTCTTCATTAATGGGTGCAAAGCATATGATGCAAGAGCTTAAACATGAGCACAACTATTGCCAAGTATCACATTACCCAAGACATTATAGCAAATTACTACATGTATCATTTTCCAATTCCAACCATATAACAATTTAACGAAGGAGAAACTTCGCCATGAATACTATGAGCTAAGAACACATGTGTTCATATGAACCAGCGGAGCGTGTCTCTCTCCCACACAAGCATGATGTAATCCAATTTATTCAAACAAAAACAAAAACAAAAGCACACAGACGCTCCAAGAAAAAGCACATAAGATGTGGCCGAATAAAAATGTAGTTTCAGGGGAGGAACCTGATAATTCGTCGATGAAGAAGGGGATGCCTTGGGCATCCCCAAGCTTAGACGCTTGAGTCTTCTTGATATATGCAGGGATGAACCACCGGGTGCATCCCCAAGCTTAGAGCTTTCACTCTCCTTGATCATGGTATATCATCCTCCTCTCTTGACCCTTGAAAACTTCCTCCACACCAAACTCGAAACAACTCATTAGAGGGTTAGTGGACAATAAAAATTAACATGTTCAGAGGTGACACAATCATTCTTAATACTTCTGGACATTGCATAAAGCTACTGGACATTAATGGATCAAAGAAATTCATCCAACATAGCAAAAGAGGCAATGCGAAATAAAAGGCAGAATCTGTCAAAACAGAACAGTCCGTAAAGATGGATTTTATTAGGCCACCAGACTTGCTCAAACGAAAATGCTCAAATTGAATGAAAGTTGCGTACATATCTGAGGATCACTCACGTAAATTTGCATAATTTTCTGAGTTACCTACAGAGAATTAGACCCAGATTCGTGACAGCAAAGAAATCTGTTTCTGCGCAGTAATCCAAATCTAGTACTTACTTTACTATCAAAGACTTTACTTGGCACAACAAAACACAAAACTAAGATAAGTAGAGGTTTCTACAGTAGTAAACAACTTCCAAGACACAAATATAAAACAAAGTACTGTAGCAAAATAACACATGGGTTATCTCCCAAGAAGTTCTTTCTTTTTATAGCCATTAAGATGGGCTCAGCAGTTTTAATGATGCACTCGCAAGAGATAGTATGTGAAGCAAAAGAGAGCATCAAGAGGCAAATTAAAAACACATTTAAGCCTAACATGCTTCCTATGAAGAGGAATCTTGTACACAAATGAATTCATGAAGAACAAAGTGACAAGCATAAGAGGATAAAACACGAGTAACTTCCAGATTCTCAACATAAAGAGGGGAAACTTAATATTATTAAGATGCATATAACCATATTTCCCTCTCTCATAATAACTTTCAGTAGCATCATTGATGAAATCCACAATATACCCATCACTTAAAACATTCTTATCATGGTTCATATGCATAGAAGTATCATTAATTTTGGCATAAGGAGAGTTCTTTTCATTAATAGTAATTGGAGCGAGGATTATTATCAAGAATTTGAACATGGTAGACAAGTTGCATATTAAGGGAATTGTTTTTGGTAACCCAATCATGACTATGACAAGTTTCATAAGGATAGTTAGAACCTATATCATAGCATTCTTTGTAATAAACATCGAGAGATCGGAGGCACGAGTGTCATCATAAGGAATAGAATAGTTATCTTTCACAATCGGTTTATCTGTGTCCACACCATCATTGTTATTAGAAGGAGATGTATCAAGAACATAATGACCAGTAGCTAAAGGATTTGCAAACACCTCTTCCCCAAGCTTAGAGCTTTCTATATCATCATGGGAGGAAGCATGGATAGTACTCGACACTATGGCAATTATTATCATCATCATTTTCAGAATTAGTTTCCCGGAGATTTGCAATATCAAAAGTAGTGTGCTCATTCAAATCATGATTGCTAATGTATGTAAAGGGCATAGGAAGATTATCATATTCAGATTCATTATCACAATAATCATTAGGAGCAACATACTTACGGTTACCTATTGTTATCTCATATACGCGGGGATATGATGTTACCTCTTTCTTTTTATTCCCTTCTTCTTCTTCTTCTTCTTCTTCTTCTTCTTCGTTCCCTTCTTCTTCTCCTTCTCTTCCTTCTCATCATTCCCTTCTTCAGGAGGGAGAGGCTTGAAGGGTGGCTTGTCCGCATAACCTGATTTACTTTCAGAAACAATAGAAGAAACTTGGGAGGATCCCTCCTTTTCATTAATTAGTTGAAAACACACAGCGGTCCTATCATATTTTGGCAAGGTGTCATCTTCTAAAATATTTTGTATGTAAGTATTTGTATGGCTATTATCAATGCAATAAGAAAAACACCCATGCATGACATCATCAATATCAAGATCACTCATATGTAACAAAGAGATTTTTCTCGACAGTTCTTCACACCCCAAAAATAAAGTAAGTTCATCATGCTGATTAGGAGTAATTTCATCATCACAATACAAATTTGCAGCACTCATTGGGTTCAAAATATCACTGGAGGAACATTGAAAATTAAAATGACCCACTTCATGGCAAACTTCACAAATAAAAGGATAGAGGGCACAAACTTTTTTACCAAGATCATCTAGAGCCCTAAACCACTTTCTAGTTTTTTCATTAGCATGATGGATGCAATATTCATCTTTGATTTGATTAATTCCACAAGGTCTATGTATTCCACAAAAATTAACATGCTTATAGGAAATAGCATTCTTAGGAGTTTGAGCATGCTTATTGCAATAATTAACAACAATTTCATTCTTCATGCAAGCCTCTTTAAAAGGTTCATGATACTTATCAAAATTATTTTTAGGCAATTCGAAATGAGAAACAAAGGCTTTATAAAGATTTGCAGCAACTTGAGAGTCAAGACCATAAGTAGCACTCATATTTCGAAATTCATCGGTATCCATAAAAGCTTCAATGCATTCATAATCATAATTTATACCTGACTCTTTACCTTCATTGTTCTCCCATCCTTCAGCGTTGTCCTCAATCCGATCAAGGAGGTCCCACCTAGCTTCAACCTCCTTGCTTGTGAAAGATCCCTCCGAACACGCGTCCGAGATAGTCCTTGTGTTGTCCTGAAAGCCTCGCATAAAAATTGTTAACAATAACATTACGGGGGAGCTCATGAATGGGACATTTGAGCATTAGTGATTTCAATCTCCCCCACGCTTGAGAAATACTCTCTCCCTCACGAGGATAGAAGTTATAAATATAATTCCTATCAATATGCACTTCATGCGGAGGATAAAATTTAGAATAAAAGAGAGATGCAATTTCCTCCCAACCAAGAGAATGCCTATTCTCCAACAATTTATACCAATGCGGCTGCTTTACCGGACAGCGAAACAGAGAATAGCTTCTTCCTCACTTCATCCATAGAGATACCTGCACACTTGAATAACCCACATAATTCGTGCAAAAACGAGTAAATGATCTCTAGGATGGACAGTTCCATCCCCTTTATAGTGGTTGTCCATAACACGTTCAATAATTTTCATGGGTATTTTATACGGAATACTTTCAGCGAGTGGATTTAAAATATCGAAGCATTATTAGAGTTATCGCATATGGGAGATAAAGCATTATCGAACAAATTTTCTCCCCTAAAGATGGGAAGCTAAAAAGACCACAAAAACTAGCTTCCCCAAGCTTAGACTTCTTCATAGCATTAGCAGTAATTGCATTCATACTAATAACATCGCTACTAACATGCAAATAAGGTTCCATAGGTTTTTTAATTTTCGCATCAAACAATTCTAAATCAGGAAAAATATTAAAAAGCTCACTAAATTTTTTGTTGTTTTCCATTATGCCTAACTAGTGTAAACAAGAAACAAAAAGTTGCAATTGCAGGATCTAAAGGAAATAGCTTCGAGTACTTACAATGACGGAAAATAGCTTGGTAGCCGAGGTCCGGAGTGTGAGTACCTTTTACCTTTCCTCCCGACAACGGCGCCGGAAAAGTGCTTGATGTCTACGTTCCCCCTCCTTTCCTGTAGACGGTGTTGGGCCTCCAAGTGCGGAGGTTTGTAGAACAGCAGCAAGTTTCCCTTAAGTGGATACCCAAGGTTTATCGAACTCGGGGAGGAAGAGGTCAAAGATATCCCTCTCATGCAACCACTGCAACCACAAAGCAAGAAGTCTCTTGTGTCCCCAACACACCTAATAGGTGCACTAGTTCGGCGAAGAGATAGTGAAATACGGGTGGTATAAATAAGTATGAGCGAGTAGTAACGGTGCCGGAAAAGTGCTTGCTGGCGTGTAGTTGATGGTGGTAATATTGCAGCGAGTAGTAACACGAGTAAAACGAGTAAACAAGCGGTAGTAACTCAGCAGTATTTAGGAACAAGGCCTAGGGATTACACTTTCACTAGTGGACACTCTCAACATTGATCACATAACAGAATAGATAAATGCATACTCTACACTTTTGTTGGATGATGAACACATTGCGTAGGATTACACGAACCCTCAATGCCGGAGTTAACAAGCTCCACAATAATGCTCATGTTTTAGTAACCTTTAGTGTAAGATATATCAACAGACTAAACCAAGTATTAGCATAGCATGTACACTGTCACCTTCATGCATATGTAGGAGGAATAGATCACATCAATATTATCATAGCAATAGTTAACTTCGCAATCTTCAAGAGATCATGATCATAGAATAAACCAAGTACTAACACGGTGCACGCATCGTCACCTTTGCACACGTGTAGGAGGAATAAAACTACTTTAATAACACATCACTAGAGTAGCGCATAGATAAATTGTGATACAAACTCATATGAATCTCAATGAGATCATTGTATTGAAGTACATGGAAGAGAGATGAACCACATAGCTACCGGTACAGCCCCGAGCCTCGATGGAGAACTACTCCCTCCTCATGGGAGCAGCGGCGGTGATGAAGATGGCGGTGGAGATGGCAGCGGTGTCGATGGAGAAGCCTTCCGGGGGCACTTCCCCGCTCCGGCAGGGTGCCGGAACAGAGTTCTGTCCCCCAGATCTTGGCTTCGCGATGGCGGCGGCTCTGGCAGGTTTCTGTGGTTTTCGTCAATTCGTCTCGGGTTTTCTGATCCAGGGGCTTCTTATAGGCGAAGAGGCGGCGCAGGGGGGTCACCAGGGTGCCCTCACCACCAGGTGGCGCGGCCAGGGCCTGGCCCGCGCCCGGTGTGGTGTGGGGCCCCCACGGCCCATCTCCGGCAGCTCTCGAGTGTTCGGAGGCTTCCGGGTAAAATAGGAACTTTGGCGTTGATTTCGTCCGATTCCGAGAATATTTCGTTACTAGGATTTCTGAAACCAAAAACAGCAGAAAACGAGAGCTGGCACTTCGGCATCTTGTTAATAGGTTAGTTCCAGAAAATGCACGAATATGACATAAAGTGTGCATAAAACATGTAGATAACATCAATAATGTGGCATGGAACACAAGAAATTATCGATACGTTGGAGACGTATCAATAGGCAAGGTTTAAATATCATATCAATACTACACAAGGCATGAGCATTGGTCTGGATTAACTACTAATGAGTTACTTATTAATTCATGAGAAGAATGAGATCTATACCTCACATATATAGGTTTAACTTATCATCTCAATTTATAAGGTAAGATCATGCATTAGACATGATCCACTTATTCCTCACTAATCTCTCTTCTTTAATACTTCTCTTAACACACTCACTTAGATTCTTAGGGTTTATGATCATCACCCAATTTGTAATGATCAAAGTATTGGCCTCATAATAATTCATTAGTGAATCATGGTTCTCTCTCCAAGATCAAGTATTGGTCCATATACTTGAATATACATATGTAGCTTAAGCTCTCTGAGATAGGTAGGGTTCCTCTAGGGTTTATGATCATTACCAAGTTGTAATGATCACCACACTTGCCTCTCTATAATTACTAAAGAAATAGTTTCTTACTAAGTCAATTAGAGTTTAGTACTTGACTTATATTTATTATCACATTGGTTAGTATCAACAATTGCCTCACTTGGATAAGGTTTAAATATTTATCTAGGTTCTATTGAATGCATAATATAAGCATATGAATAGTGCTCTCCTTTCTTTAAGGTTTAATGGAACTGAGTTTGGAAACAAGGTTGGAATGGTCAAGATTAATGAAGAATGAACATGATTGTCCTTGGCTTGGGTTCAGGCATTGTAGTTGAAAAGATATACCATGTTACTCATGGTAGGAACATTTATTTAGTAGAAGACATGGATAAGATAAGTAAAGAATAGTTTCTTCATTAATTGTGTTCTTTTATTTAGGATTAAATAATTATTCATGTGTGGTTGTAAGGAATGTCATGTTGAGATCCTTTTATAAGATCTGGTAGTTGATCCTTACTTAAGGTGTTGTTTGATGTAAAACTAATTCTATTTGATCTAGCCCATAGATCAAATCATCTCTACCCAAATTAAGGTTTTAGCAAAGATCGCAGTGAAGTTTATAGCGCTTGACTTGATGATCTACTTCGGTTCCGGCAAGTCAAGTGAAACTTCGATTCTTGTGGTAAGTTTTATTTGAAAGCGCGAAAATTCCCCGGATTTTTTATGCATGAATGCAATGCACACTTTGGTGTTCTCTCATTTTATTGCCTCTAAACCTAGGATATTACACCGTGCTGACGTGTGGGGCCGCATCGTGTGGAGCCGTGTCGCGTGGGGCTGGTAGAAAGGGACCGCGTGAGACAGCACGAGACCGTGTTTGGTTGTACGTGAGCAGGAGTTGGGTTCTGCCTCTCTCGGCCCAAATTGGCATCCCTTTTTAATAGCACTTTTTTCCCTCTTTCTCTCTGTCTTTTTTCACCAAATTATTATCAAATCTAGAGAAGCTTTCATTTCTGTCTTTCTTCAGTTATTTGTGCCTTTTGGCCCTTGTTTTTTGCCTAATATGGCAGCAAATCTAGTACTTCCTCTGGTCCATATTAATGACCTCACCAATCTTGGTTCATATGTACTTCCTCCGTGCATGTATAAAAGATATTTTGATTTTTTTCTTTAATTCATCTACTTTAGTTTGTATCTAGTCTTGGTTTTAGTGTGTAGGTTCACACTTTTTAGTTTGAATGCAGTCCACTCTAAAAACATCTAAACAATCAAGTATAGTAGAATAGGGATAGATAATAGGTAGATAATAAGCTGCATACAGTAGCCAAAATAATAACAGGTTCTTAGGTTCTTCACAACACCAACATATTAACAACAAGAAAATAAAAAGCTGCTTTGCAGCAGCAGCACACGTCCTGGACTCCGCCTACTCCATCTGGCTCCTCCTCCAGTTCTTGCTCCCCTGTCCCTTGATCTTGGGCACCATGGGCTTGATCGGAGGCATGCACCCGGCGGCGATCTCCACCCGCTGGAAGTTGCGGAGGTGAATGCCGAGCGCCTTGTGCTTGGCGCGGAAGGAGTAGACGTTCACCGTCGCGCCGACTTTGGGGAAGGTCCTTCCGATGTCCTCGGCATGCGTGAGGAGGCAGTTGAAGTCGGTGCCACCGAGTCTCCTAGTGCACAAGGGGCACTTGTAGACACCTTTGGCGAAGTGGGAGGCGAACTGGCCGACCTGCAGCCTCCGTAGCACCTGCCGAGCTTTGGTGTGCTAATCCTCCTCGTCGCTGCCGACGTCACTGCCAGACACCTGATCCATATCAAACGGAAAGTATGAGTGAATGAGTTACAACATAACAAAGTTAGGAAAAACCGAGGCAGCCTCAGTTAGATTGAACACGATTATATATCTACAGGGACGGGGTTGGCAAACCAAAGCTCATGCACAAAAGATTTGTACACATCAATGGTTCGCTAAACCCGCCCCGTACAAATTTTTGCCCAACCATTCATCATATGCAAAGAAACAAATTCCAGATCTGAATAAATTAACCGAACGGCCAAACCCCAAATCTTGACCCCAAAATTGAGATCACATGATTACTTGCATAAATCACCCGAACGGCCCAACCCCAAATCGTAACCCCAAATCTTAACTGATTGAGATCCCATGATTACTTGCATAAATTAAGAAGGGATCAAATCAAAATGGAATAAAATCGGCGCAAATATTAACCTAATACTCATCCTACCTACAGATCGGCACTAATAGTTACTAGGGAACCAACAAAAATAGGGTTGAAAAAGGAAGGGAAGGGGAACAAAAAGGGAGCAAACCGTAGTTACCTCGTTCCAAGGGTCTTCCATGCAGGTGTCGTAGGGGTTCGCCGTACGACACCTTCTCGTAGGGGTCCCATTCCGGCGGGAGCCGCCAATGCCCCGGCGGCGGTGACGGCCGTAGAGGGGACGACGTCGAAGACGGAGGTGCCGTGCTTAGAGGGGATGGCATCGAGCACGGAGGACGGATTCACATTCTCCTTGTTCATCGCCGGCAGAGGAGAGGGAGATGGTTTTTTTTGCTTTGGAGAAGATGATGGGACGTGAGAGGCGACGTTGCGTGAGGGAGTGAGAGTGACAGCGAGATAGTGCGAGGAGGAGAACAGGGAGAGGCATCTATAAAGGCGAGGGATCCTAAATGCGGCCTGCGTCCTGCGCGTGCACGGTTGCATGTCTACACCTCTTCGACTTCTGCACCGCGACACGCGTCCACGATTACACGTTTTCAACTTCTGCACCGCGACCCGCGTCCTACGCTTCAACAATTACACGTCTTCCACTTCTGCACCGCAATAAGTGTACTCGAGTCTAACCCTCGAAATTTAGATATACTCAGGTATACCCTCGAGTCTTATACTAGCATTTTTTGTGTTCTCAGTTTTCCCCTTGAGTGATAATATTGGCTAGTGCAATATACTCAGTTTTACCCGCAAGTGGCTGGTCAACAGAGAGTCAACAAATGGGATTAAGCTATCTAATTGAGTTATTTCATGTGCAAAAAATTCCAAAAAAGATAAAACCATAGTGGCACTTACTCATGGAATCTTCTTACGCGACCTGCCACGTTGGAAACCATAACAATCATATAAATTAAGTTTTACCACAAATTGCCACTTCTCAAATCACCTACTCCCTCCGTTCCTTTTTAATTGACTCGAATTTAGTACAAACTTGTACTAAATCCGAGTCAATTAAAAAAGAACGGAGGGAGTAGTAGCTATGAAGGTGAACGACTTTCCACAATAAGCCCTTCCCAAAACAACTTTCCCCAAAACATACTTTGTCTGAATGATGCCACAATTTTCACACTCATGTATATTTGTAATACAAATATTTTGAGGTAGGCCAAGATGGGTTTCATTGTAAAAAACAAGCATTTTCCATTTTTTAAATCTCATATTTGAATCCCTTGGTCTGTTTATGATGGCGCGTGAGACATACGTCTGTTGGGAACCCCAAGAGGGAGGTGTGATGCGTACAGCAGCAAGTTTTCCCTCAGTAAGAAACCAAGGTTATCGAACCAGTAGGAGTCAAGGAACACGTGAAGGTTGTTGGTGGCGGAGTGTAGTGCGGCGCAACACTAGGGATTCCGGCGCCAACGTGGAACCTGCACAACACAATCAAAGTACTTTGCCCCAACGTAACAGTGAGGTTGTCAATCTCACCGGCTTGTTGTAAACAAAGGATTAGATGTATAGTGTGGATGATGATTGTTTGCGAAGAACAGTAAAGAACAAGTATTGCAGTAGATTGTATTTCAGATGTAAAGAATGGACCGGGGTCCACAGTTCACTAGTGGTGTCTCTCCGATAAGATAAATAGCATGTTGGGTGAACAAATTACAGTTGGACAATTGACAAATAAAGAAGGCATAACAATGCACATACATATATCATGATGAGTACTATGAGATTTAATCGAGGCATTACGACAAAGTACATAGACCGCTATCCAGCATGCATCTATGCCTAAAAAGTCCACCTTCAGGTTATCATCCGAACCCCTTCCAGTATTAAGTTGCAAAACAACAGACAATTGCATTAAGTATGGTGCGTAATGTAATGAACACAAATATCCTTAGACAAAGCATCGATGTTTTATCCCTAGTGGCAACAGCACATCCACATCCTTAGAACTTTACATCCATTGTCCCGCATTCAATGGAGGCATGAACCCACTATCGAGCATAAATACTCCCTCTTGGAGTCACAAGTATCAACTTGGCCGAGCCTCTACTAGCAACGGAGAGCATGCAAGAACATAAACAACATATATGATAGATTGATAATCAACTTGACATAGTATTCAATATTCATCGGATCCCAACAAACACAACATGTAGCATTACAAATAGATGATCTTGATCATGATAGGCAGCTCACAAGATCTAACATGATAGCACAATGAGGAGAAGACAACCATCTAGCTACTGCTATGGACCCATAGTCCAGGGGTGGACTACTCACACATCGATCCGGAGGCGATCATGGCCATGAAGAGACCTCCGGGAGATGATTCCCCTCTCCGGCAGGGTGCCGGAGGCGATCTCCTAAATCCCCCGAGATGGGATTGGCGGCGGCGGCGTCTCTGGAAGGTTTTCCGTATCATGGCTCTCGGTATTGGGGGTTTCGCGGCGAAGGCTTTAAGTAGGCGGAAGGGCGGAGTCGGAGGAGTCACGAGGGAGGGCTGCGCGGGCCCCCTTAGGCCGCGCCGCCCTAGTGTGGCGGCGCCCCGTGGCCCCACTTCGTTTCTCCCTCGGTCTTCTGGAAGCTTCGTGAAAAAATAGGAACCTGGGTGTTGATTTCGTCCAATTCCGAGAATATTTACTTTGTAGGATTTCTGAAACCAAAAACAGCAGAAAACAGCAACTGGCTCTTCGGCATCTTTTATTGAGGCACCAGACTTGCTCAAATAAAAATGCTCAAATTGAATGAAAGTTGCGTACATATCTGAGGATCACTCACGTAAATTGGCATAATTTTCTGAGTTACCTACAAAGAATTAGGCCCAGATTCGTGACGAGCAAGAAATGCAGTTTCAGCGCGATAATCCAAATCTAGTATTGACTTTACTATCAAAGACTTTACTTGGCAGAACAAATGCAATAAGATAAGATAAGGAGAGGTTGCTACAGTAGTAACAACTTCCAAGACACAAATACAAAATAAAAGTACTGTAACAAAATAAACACATGGGTTATCTCCCAAGAAGTTCTTTCTTTATAGCCATTAAGATGGGCTCAGCAGTTTTAATGATGCACTCGCAAGAAATAGTAGTTGAAGCAAAAGAGAGCATCAAGAGGCAAATTAAAAACAAATTTAAGTCTAACATGCTTCCTATGCATAGGAGTTTTGTAAATAAACAAGTTCATGAAGAAAAAAGTAACAAGCATAGGAAGATAGAACAAGTGTAGCTTCAAAAATTTCAGCACATAGAGAGGTGTTTTAGTAACATGAAAATTTCTACAACCATATTTTCCTCTCTCATAATAACTTTTAGTAGCAACATGAGAAAACTCAACAATATAACTATCACATAAAGCATTCTTATCATGAGTCTCATGCATAAAATTATTACTCTCCACATAGGCATAATCAATTTTATTAGTTGTAGTGGGAGCAAATTCAACAAAGTAGCTATCATTATTATTCTCATCATCAAATATAGGAGGCATATTGTAATCATAATCAAATTTATCCTCCATAACAGGCGATACTAAAAGACCAATATCATTATAATCATCATAAATAGGAGGCAAAGTATCATCAAAGTAAATTTTCTCCTCAATGCTTGGGGGACTGAAAATATCATGCTCATCAAAGCCGGCTTCCCCGACTTAGAATTTTCCATATCATTAGCAACAATGGTGTTCAAAGCGTTCATACTAATATGTTCCATAGGTTTTTTAATTTTTGCATCAAACCATCCATGTCTTAAATCAGGAAATAGAATAAGAAGCTCATTGTTGTCCATTATGCCTAATTAGTGTAAACAAGAAACAAAAAGATGCAATTGCAGGATCTAAAGGAAATAGCTTCGAGCACACACACAACGGCGCCAGAAAAGTACTTTACCTGGGACCGGAGTATGAGTGCCTTTTACCTTTCCTCCCCGGCAACGGCGCCGAGAAAAGTGCTTGATGTCTACGGGTGCTTCTATTCTTGTAGACGAGTGTTGGGCCTCCAAGAGCGAGAGGTTTGTAGAACAGCAGACAAGTTTCTCTTAAGTGGATCACCCAAGGTTTATCGATCTCGGGGAGGAAGAGGTCAAAGATATCCCTCTCAAGCAACCCTGCAAACACAAAGCAAGAAGTCTCTTGTGTCCCCAACACACCTAATAGGTGCACTAGTTCGGCGAAGAGATAGTGAAATACATGTGGTATGAATAAACGCGAGCTGTAGCAATGGCGCCAGAAAAGTGCTTGCTGGCGTGCAGTTGATGGTGGTAATATTGCAGGAAGTATAGATGCAGTAAAACAGTAAACAAACAGTGATAACAGTATTTAGGAACAAGGCCTAGGGATCATACTTTCACTAGTGGACACTCTCAACATTGATCACATAACAGAATAAATAAATAGATGCTAGACTCTACACCCTCTTGTTGGATGATGAACACCACTAATTGTGTAGGATTACACGAACCCTCAATGCCGGAGTTAACAAGCTCCACAATATTCGATATTCATATTTAAATAACCTTAGAGTGCATAACAGATCAACATAACCAAACCAAGTACTAACATAGCATGCACACCTGTCACCTTCACACTACGAAAGGAGGAATAGATCACATCAATACTATCATAGCAATAGTTAACTTCGTAATCTACAAGAGATCACAATCATAGCCTACGCCAAGTACTACACGATGCACACACTCGTCACCATTACACCGTGCGGGAGGAATAAACTACTTTAATAACATCACTAGAGTAGAACACGGATAAATTGTGATACAAAACACATTGCAATCATAAAGAGATATAAATAAGCACTTCACTATGCCATTCATAACAGTGAATAAGTATTCTGTGAAATATAGCCTAAGAGACCCACACGGTGCACACACTGTCACCTTTACACACATGGGACAAGGAGTCTCCGGAGATCACATAAGTAAAATCCACTTGACTAGCACAATGACATCTAGATTACAAGCATCATCATATGAATCTCAATCATATAGGGCAGCTCATGAGATTATTGTATTGAAGCACATAGGAGAGAGATTAACCACATAGCTACCGGTACAGCCCCGAGCCTCGATGGAGAACTACTCCCTCCTCATGGGAGACAACAGCGTTGATGAAGATGGCGGTGGTGTCGATGGAGGAGCCTTCCGGGGCACTTCCCCGTCCCGGCGGCGTGCCGGAACGGAGACTCCTGTCCCCGGATCTTGGCTTCGCGATGGCGGTGGCTCTGGAAGGTTTTCTCTGGTTTCGTCGAACTTGATAGGGTTTTCGCGACGGAGGCTTTAAGTAGGCGGAAGGGCAAGGTCGGTGGAGTCCTGGTGGGACCACACACTAGGCCGGCACGACCAGGGCTTGGGCCGCGCCGCCCTACTGTGTCCCCACCTCGTGGCCACACTTCTTTTCCCCTTCGGACTTCTGGAAGCTTCGTGGAAAAATAGGACCCTGGGCGTTGATTTCGTCCAATTCCGAGAATATTTCCTTACTAGGATTTCGAAACCAAAAACAGCAGAACAACGAACGGCCCTTCGGCATCTCGTCAATAGGTTAGTTCCGGAAAGCGCATAATAATGACATAAAGTATGCATAAAACATGTAGATATCATCAATAATGTGGCATGGAACATAAGAAATTATCGATACGTCGGAGACGTATCAGCATCCCCAAGCTTAGTTCCTGCTCGTCCCGAGCAGGTAATTGATAACAAAGATAATTTACGGAGTGACATGCCATCATAACCTTGATCATACTATTGTAAGCATATGTAATGAATGCAGCGATCAAAACAATGTAAATGACATGAGTAAACAAATGAATCATATAGCAAAGACTTTTCATGAATAGTACTTCAAGACAAGCATCAATAAGTCTTGCATAAGAGTTAACTCATAAAGCAATAATTCAAAGTAAAGGTATTGAAGCAACACAAAGGAAGATTGAGTTTCAGCGGTTGCTTTCAACTTGTAACATGTATATCTCATTGATAGTTGTCAATGCAAAGCAATATAACAAGTGCAATAAGAAAGTATGTAAGAATCAATGCACAGTTAACACAAGTGTTTGCTTCCAAGATAGAGAGAAATGGGTAAACTGACTCAACATAAAAGTAGAAGAATGGCCCTTCGCGAGAGGGAAGCATTGATTGTTATATTTGTGCTAGAGCTTTGGTTTTGAAAGCAAGAAACAATTTTGTCAACGGTAGTAATAAAGCATATGTATCATGTAAATTATATCCTACAAGTTGCAAGCCTCATGCATAGTATACTAATAGTGCCCGCACCTTGTTCTAATTAGCTCGGATTACCGAGATTATCATCGCAATACATATGTTTTAACCAAGTGTCACAAAGGGGTACCTCTATGCCGCTTGTACAAAGGTCTAAGGAGAAAGCTCGCATTGGATTTCTCGCTTTTGATTATTCTCAACTTAGACATCCATACCGGGACAACATAGACAACAGATAATGGACTCCTCTTTAATGCATAAGCATTTAGCAACAATTAATGTTCTCATATGAGATTGAGGATATTTGTCCAAAACTGAAACTTCCACCATGAATCATGGCTTTAGTTAGCGGCCCAATGTTCTTCTCTAACATTATGCATGCTCTAACCATCAAATAAGTGGTAAATCTCCCTTACTTCAGACAAGACGGACATGCATAGCAACTCACATGATATTCAACAAAGAGAGTTGATGGCGTCCCCAGGAACATGGTTATCGCACAACATGCAACTTAATAGGAAATAAAGTGCATAAGTACATATTCAATACCACAATAGTTTTTAGGCTATTTGTCCCATGAGCTATATATTCTAAATGTAGAGGTTAGTAATTTAAAGGTAGCACTCAAGCAATTTACTTTGTATGGCGGAGAAATACTATGTAGTAGGTAGGTATGGTGGACACAAATGGCATAGTGGTTGGCTCAAGGATTTTGGATGCATGAGAAGTATTCCCTCTCGATACAAGGTTTAGGCTAGCAAGGTTATTTGAAACAAACACAAGGATGAACCGGTGCAGCAAAACTCACATAAAAGACATATTGTAAACATTATAAGACTCTACACCGTCTTCCTTGTTGTTCAAACTCTTTACTAGAAATTATCTAGACCTTAGAGAGACCAATTATGCAAACAATTTTTTTGAAAGCTCTATGTATTTCTTCATTAATAGGTGCAAATTATATGATGCAAGAGCTTAAACATGAGCACAACAATTGCCAAGTATCACATTATCCAAGGCATTTTACCAATTACTACATGTAGCATTTTCCGTTTCCAACCATATAACAATGAACGAAACAGTTTCAACCTTCGCCATGAACATTAAAAGCTAAGAACACATGTGTTCATACGAACCAGCGGAGCGTGTCTCTCTCCCACACAAGCATTTATTCAAACAAAAACACAAACAAAAGCACACGAGACGCTCCAAATAAAGTACATAAGATGTGACCGAATAAAAATATAGTTTCAAGAGAAGGAACCTGATAATTTGTCGATGAAGAAGGGGATGCCTTGGCATCCCCAAGCTTAGATGATTGAGTCTTCTTGAAATATGCAGGGATGAACCACCGGGGCATCCCCAAGCTTAGAGCTTTCACTCTCCTTGATCGTAGTATATCATCCTCCTCTCTTGACCCTTGAAAACTTCCTCCACACCAAACTCGAAATAAACTCATTAGAGGGTTAGTGCATAATAAAAATTCACATGTTCAGAGGTGACACAATCATTCTTAACACTTCTGGACATTGCCCAAAGCTACTGGGAAGTCAATGGAACAAAGGAATCCATCCCACATAACAAAAGAGGCAATGCGAAATAAAAGGCAGAATCTGTCAAAACAGAACGATCCGTAAAGACGAATTTTATTGAGGCACCGGACTTGCTCAAATGAAAATGCTCAAATTGAATGAAAGTTGCGTACATATCTGAGGATCACTCACGTAAATTGGCATAATTTTCTGAGTTACCTACAGAGAATTAGGCCCAGATTCGTGACAGCAAGAAATCTGTTTCTGCGCAGTAATCCAAATCTAGTATTGACTTTACTATCAAAGACTTTACTTGGCACAACAAATGCAATAAGATAAGATAAGGAGATTTTGCTACATTAGTAACAACTTCCAAGACACAAATACAAAATAAAAGTACGGTAACAAAATAAACACATGGGTTATCTCCCAAGAAGTTCTTTCTTTATAGCCATTAAGATGGGCTCAGCAGTTTTAATGATGCACTCGCAAGAAATAGTAGTTGAAGCAAAAGAGAGCATCAAGAGGCAAATTAAAAACAAATTTAAGTCTAACATGCTTCCTATGCATAGGAGTTTTGTAAATAAACAAGTTCATGAAGAAAAAAGTAACAAGCATAGGAAGATAGAACAAGTGTAGCTTCAAAAATTTCAGCACATAGAGAGGTGTTTTAGTAACATGAAAATTTCTACAACCATATTTTCCTCTCTCATAATAACTTTTAGTAGCAACATGAGAAAACTCAACAATATAACTATCACATAAAGCATTCTTATCATGAGTCTCATGCATAAAATTATTACTCTCCACATAGGCATAATCAATTTTATTAGTTGTAGTGGGAGCAAATTCAACAAAGTAGCTATCATTATTATTCTCATCATCAAATATAGGAGGCATATTGTAATCATAATCAAATTTATCCTCCATAACAGGCGATACTAAAAGACCAATATCATTATAATCATCATAAATAGGAGGCAAAGTATCATCAAAGTAAATTTTCTCCTCAATGCTTGGGGGACTGAAAATATCATGCTCATCAAAGCCAGCTTCCCCAAGCTTAGAATTTTCCATATCATTAGCAACAATGGTGTTCAAAGCGTTCATACTAATATGTTCCATAGGTTTGTTAATTTTTGCATCAAACCATCCATGTCTTAAATCAGGAAATAGAATAAGAAGCTCATTGTTGTCCATTATGCCTAATTAGTGTAAACAAGAAACAAAAAGATGCAATTGCAGGATCTAAAGGAAATAGCTTCGAGCACACACACAACGGCGCCAGAAAAGTACTTTACCTGGGACCGGAGTATGAGTGCCTTTTACCTTTCCTCCCCGAGCAACGGCGCCGTGAAAAGTGCTTGATGTCTACGGGTGCTTCTATTCTTGTAGACAGTGTTGGGCCTCCAAGAGCAGAGGTTTGTAGAACAACAGAAAGTTTCCCTTAAGTGGATCACCCAAGGTTTATCGATCTCAGGGAGGAAGAGGTCAAAGATATCCCTCTCAAGCAACCCTGCAAACACAAAGCAAGAAGTCTCTTGTGTCCCCAACACACCTAATAGGTGCACTAGTTCGGCGAAGAGATAGTGAAATACATGTGGTATGAATAAACGCGAGTCGTAGCAATGGCGCCGAGAAAAGTGCTTGTCTGGCGTGCGGTTGATGGTGGTAATATTGCAGGAAGTATAGATGCGATAAAACGATGAAACAAACAAGTGATAACGGTATTTAGGAACAAGGCCTAGGGATCATACTTTCACTAGTGGACACTCTCAACATTGATCACATAACAGAATAAATAAATAGATGCTAGACTCTACACCCTCTTGTTGGATGATGAACACCACTAATTGTGTAGGATTACACGAACCCTCAATGCCGGAGTTAACAAGCTCCACAATATTCGATATTCATATTTAAATAACCTTAGAGTGCATAACAGATCAACATAACCAAACCAAGTACTAACATAGCATGCACACTGTCACCTTCACACTACGAAAGGAGGAATAGATCACATCAATACTATCATAGCAATAGTTAACTTCGTAATCTACAAGAGATCACAATCATAGCCTACGCCAAGTACTACACGATGCACACACTGTCACCATTACACCGTGCAGGAGGAATAAACTACTTTAATAACATCACTAGAGTAGCACACAGATAAATTGTGATACAAAACACATTGCAATCATAAAGAGATATAAATAAGCACTTCACTATGCCATTCATAACAGTGAATAAGTATTCTGTGAAATATAGCCTAAGAGACCCACACGGTGCACACACTGTCACCTTTACACACATGGGACAAGGAGTCTCCGGAGATCACATAAGTAAAATCCACTTGACTAGCACAATGACATCTAGATTACAAGCATCATCATATGAATCTCAATCATATAGGGCAGCTCATGAGATTATTGTATTCAAGCACATAGGAGAGAGATTAACCACATAGCTACCGGTACAGCCCCGAGCCTCGATGGAGAACTACTCCCTCCTCATGGGAGACAACAGCGTTGATGAAGATGGCGGTGGTGTCGATGGAGGAGCCTTCCGAGGGCACTTCCCCGTCCCGGCGGCGTGCCGGAACAGAGACTCCTGTCCCCCAGATCTTGGCTTCGCGATGGCGGTGGCTCTGGAAGGTTTTCTCTGGTTTCGTCGAACTTGATAGGGTTTTCGCGACGGAGGCTTTAAGTAGGCGGAAGGGCAAGGTCGGTGGAGTCCTGGTGGGACCACACACTAGGCCGGCGCGGCCAGGGCTTGGGCCGCGCCGCCCTACTGTGTCCCCACCTCGTGGCCACACTTCTTTTCCCCTTCGGACTTCTGGAAGCTTCGTGGAAAAATAGGACCCTGGGCGTTGATTTCGTCCAATTCCGAGAATATTTCCTTACTAGGATTTCTGAAACCAAAAACAGCAGAAAACGAACAGCGGCCCTTCGGCATCTCGTCAATAGGTTAGTTCCGGAAAGCGCATAATAATGACATAAAGTATGCATAAAACATGTAGATATCATCAATAATGTGGCATGGAACATAAGAAATTATCGATACGTCGGAGACGTATCAGCATCCCCAAGCTTAGTTCCTGCTCGTCCCGAGCAGGTAATTGATAACAAAGATAATTTCTGGAGTGACATGCCATCATAACCTTGATCATACTATTGTAAGCATATGTAATGAATGCAGCGATCAAAACAATGTAAATGACATGAGTAAACAAATGAATCATATAGCAAAGACTTTTCATGAATAGTACTTCAAGACAAGCATCAATAAGTCTTGCATAAGAGTTAACTCATAAAGCAATAATTCAAAGTAAAGGTATTGAAGCAACACAAAGGAAGATTGAGTTTCAGCGGTTGCTTTCAACTTGTAACATGTATATCTCATTGATAGTTGTCAATGCAAAGCAATATAACAAGTGCAATAAGAAAGTATGTAAGAATCAATGCACGAGTTAACACAAGTGTTTGCTTCCAAGATAGAGAGAAATGGGTAAACTGACTCAACATAAAAGTAGAAGAATGGCCCTTCGCAGAGGAAGCATTGATTGTTATATTTGTGCTAGAGCTTTGGTTTTGAAAGCAAGAAACAATTTTGTCAACGGTAGTAATAAAGCATATGTATCATGTAAATTATATCCTACAAGTTGCAAGCCTCATGCATAGTATACTAATAGTGCCCGCACCTTGTTCTAATTAGCTCGGATTACCGAGATTATCATCGCAATACATATGTTTTAACCAAGTGTCACAAAGGGGTACCTCTATGCCGCTCTGTACAAAGGTCTAAGGAGAAAGCTCGCATTGGATTTCTCGCTTTTGATTATTCTCAACTTAGACATCCATACCGGGACAACATAGACAACAGATAATGGACTCCTCTTTAATGCATAAGCATTTAGCAACAATTAATGTTCTCATATGAGATTGAGGATATTTGTCCAAAACTGAAACTTCCACCATGAATCATGGCTTTAGTTAGCGGCCCAATGTTCTTCTCTAACATTATGCATGCTCTAACCATCAAATAAGTGGTAAATCTCCCTTACTTCGGACAAGACGGACATGCATAGCAACTCACATGATATTCAACAAAGAGAGTTGATGGCATCCCCGAGAACATGGTTATCGCACAACATGCAACTTAATAGGAAATAAAGTGCATAAGTACATATTCAATACCACAATAGTTTTTAGGCTATTTGTCCCATGAGCTATATATTCTAAATGTAGAGGTTAGTAATTTAAAGGTAGCACTCAAGCAATTTACTTTGTATGGCGGAGAAATACTATGTAGTAGGTAGGTATGGTGGACACAAATGGCATAGTGGTTGGCTCAAGGATTTTGGATGCATGAGAAGTATTCCCTCTCGATACAAGGTTTAGGCTAGCAAGGTTATTTGAAACAAACACAAGGATGAACCGGTGCAGCAAAACTCACATAAAAGACATATTGTAAACATTATAAGACTCTACACCGTCTTCCTTGTTGTTCAAACTCTTTACTAGAAATTATCTAGACCTTAGAGAGACCAATTATGCAAACAATTTTTTTGAAAGCTCTATGTATTTCTTCATTAATAGGTGCAAATTATATGATGCAAGAGCTTAAACATGAGCACAACAATTGCCAAGTATCACATTATCCAAGGCATTTTACCAATTACTACATGTAGCATTTTCCGTTTCCAACCATATAACAATGAACGAAACAGTTTCAACCTTCGCCATGAACATTAAAAGCTAAGAACACATGTGTTCATACGAACCAGCGGAGCGTGTCTCTCTCCCACACAAGCATTTATTCAAACAAAAACACAAACAAAAGCACACAGACGCTCCAAATAAAGTACATAAGATGTGACCGAATAAAAATATAGTTTCAAGAGAAGGAACCTGATAATTTGTCGATGAAGAAGGGGATGCCTTGGCATCCCCAAGCTTAGATGATTGAGTCTTCTTGAAATATGCAGGGATGAACCACCGGGGCATCCCCAAGCTTAGAGCTTTCACTCTCCTTGATCGTAGTATATCATCCTCCTCTCTTGACCCTTGAAAACTTCCTCCACACCAAACTCGAAACAAACTCATTAGAGGGTTAGTGCATAATAAAAATTCACATGTTCAGAGGTGACACAATCATTCTTAACACTTCGGACATTGCCCAAAGCTACCGGAAGTCAATGGAACAAAGGAATCCATCCCACATAACAAAAGAGGCAATGCGAAATAAAAGGCAGAATCTGTCAAAACAGAACAGTCCGTAAAGACGAATTTTATTGAGGCACCAGACTTGCTCAAATGAAAATGCTCAAATTGAATGAAAGTTGCGTACATATCCGAGGATCACTCACGTAAATTGGCATAATTTTCTGAGTTACCTACGAAGAATTAGGCCCAGATTCGTGACGAGCAAGAAATCTGTTTCTGCGCAGTAATCCAAATCTAGTATTGACTTTACTATCAAAGACTTTACTTGGCACAACAAATGCAATAAGATAAGATAAGGAGATTTTGCTACAGTAGTAACAACTTCCAAGACACAAATACAAAATAAAAGTACTGTAACAAAATAAACACATGGGTTATCTCCCAAGAAGTTCTTTCTTTATAGCCATTAAGATGGGCTCAGCAGTTTTAATGATGCACTCGCAAGAAATAGTAGTTGAAGCAAAAGAGAGCATCAAGAGGCAAATTAAAAAAAAAATAAGTCTAACATGCTTCCTATGCATAGGAGTTTTGTAAATAAACAAGTTCATGAAGAAAAAAGTAACAAGCATAGGAAGATAGAACAAGTGTAGCTTCATAAATTTCAGCACATAGAGAGGTGTTTTAGTAACATGAAAATTTCTACAACCATATTTTCCTCTCTCATAATAACTTTCAGTAGCAACATGAGAAAACTCAACAATATAACTATCACATAAAGCATTCTTATCATGAGTCTCATGCATAAAATTATTACTCTCCACATAGGCATAATCAATTTTAAATTCAACAAAGTAGCTATCATTATTATTCTCATCATCAAATATAGGAGGCATATTGTAATCATAATCAAATTTATCCTCCATAACAGAGTGTACTAAAAGACCAATATCATTATAATCATCATAAATAGGAGGCAAAGTATCATCAAAGTAAATTTTCTCCTCAATGCTTGGGGGACTAAAAATATCATGCTCATCAAAGCCAGCTTCCCCAAGCTTAGAATTTTCCATATCATTAGCAACAATGGTGTTCAAAGCGTTCATACTAATATGTTCCATAGGTTTTTTAATTTTCGCATCAAACCATCCATGTCTTAAATCAGGAAATAGAATAAGAAGCTCATTGTTGTCCATTATGCCTAACTAGTGTAAACAAGAAACAAAAAGATGCAATTGCAGGATCTAAAGGAAATAGCTTCGAGCACACACACAACGGCGCCGTGAAAAGTACTTTACCCGGGACCGGAGTATGAGTGCCTTTTACCTTTCCTCCCGGCAACGGCGCCGTAAAAGTGCTTGATGTCTACGGGTGCTTCTATTCTTGTAGACAGTGTTGGGCCTCCAAGAGCAGAGGTTTGTAGAACAGCAGCACCTTTCCCTTAAGTGGATCACCCAAGGTTTATCGAACTCAGGGAGGAAGAGGTCAAAGATATCCCTCTCAAGCAACCCTACAACCACAAAGCAAGAAGTCTCTTGTGTCCCCAAGACACCTAATAGGTGAACTAGTTTGGCGAAGAGATAGTGAAATACAGGTGGTATGAATAAATGCAAGCAGTAGCAATGGCGCCAGAAAAGTGCTTGCTGGCGTGCAGTTGATGGTGGTAATATTGCAGGAAGTATAGATGCAGTAAAATAGTAAACAAACAGCGATAGCAGTATTTAGGAACAAGGCCAAGGGATCATACTTTCACTAGTGGACACTCTCAACATTGATCACATATCAGAATAAATAAATAGATGCTAGACTCTACACCCTCTTGTTGGATGACGAACACCACTAATTGTGTAGGATTACATGAACCCTCAATACCGGAGTTAACAAGCTCCACAATATTCGATATTCATATTTAAATAACCTTAGAGTGCATAACAGATCAACATAACCAAACCAAGTACTAACATAGCATGCACACTGTCACCTTCACACTACGAAAGGAGGAATAGATCACATCAATACTATCATAGCAATAGTTAACTTCATAATCTACAAGAGATCACAATCATAGCCTAGGCCAAGTACTACACGATGCACACACTGTCACCATTACACCGTGCAGGAGGAATAAACTACTTTAATAACATCACTAGAGTAGCACACAGATAAATTGTGATACAAAACACATTGCAATCATAAAGAGATATAAATAAGCACTTCACTATACCATTCATAACAGTGAATAAGTATTCTGTGAAATTGTTATCACCAGATTTTGGCTAAATCAGGAGGTGGGCCGCAATCAAGATGGGCTTGGAAGATTACACGTGGAAGATCTCTGAAGCGGCCTTGCACGGAGAATTTGGGCTAGATTGCCTGTGTATCTTTAATTACAGTAGATTGTATCTAGATTAAAAGTTAGAGTTCGTCTCGTACACGGTGGGGATCTCCCACGTTAGAAAGTCCGCTGGACTATAAATATGTATCTAGGGTTTATGGAATAAACAACAACCAACGTTCAACACAAACAAATCTCGGCGCATCGCCAACTCCTTCGTCTCGAGGGTTTCTCCGGTAAGCACCATGCTGCCTAGATCGCATCTTGCGATCTAGGCAGCACAAGCTTGCCCACGTTGTTCATGCGTTGCTCGTGCTTGAAGCCTTTTTGATGGCGAGCAACGTAGTTATCTTAGATGTGTTAGGGTTAGCATTGTTCTTCGAATTACATGCTTTCGTTATGCGACCCTTGCACATCTAGCCGCCCTTACACCTATCTTAGGTGTAGGGGCGGCACCCCGCTTGATCATAGTTTAGTAGATATGATCCGTTACGGTTGCTCCTTGTTCATCAAGGATTAGTTTAACATCCGCATTAGTTAGGCCCTACAAAGGGTTGGAGGATCCAGCGGCGTGTAGGGTGACGTTTTCTAGCCCTAGAAAGGATGTTCTGGGGATCAACCTCGTGTTGGTTTTTAGGCCCTGTCTAGGATCGGCTTACGGTCACCGTGCGCGAGCGCGAGGCCCAATCGTGAGTGGGATGATCCGATTATGCGGTGAAAGCCCTAAATCGTTGTAGATCTCATTAGCTTTATCTTGATCAAGCAGGACCACCATATATTCGGACACCTCGTTCGAATCATGGGTGGATCGGCTCTTTGAGCCGATTCACAGGATAACCTGAGAGCCGATCGAGGCTCGTATTTAATTTTTACGTGTATGCCATGCAGGAAACTAAGCGAGGCATCATCCACACCTTCCTGACCAGGTATAGGTCAGGTGGCACGCCCTTGCGATAGCATCGGACGTGCGACCAGGAGGCTTTGCGGGCCGTCGCTCTGAGGGACTGGGGCCAGCCGCAGCCCTAGTTGTTCCCGGCTCTACTGTGTTGCCCGTCTCTGCCCGCCAGGGGGTTTCTGACGTCAACACATTCTGGCACGCCCGGTGGGACCACAAACTTCGACATCCACCGCATCGCCATCTACATCCGAGATGGCGGAAGGCACTCCGGTCAAGTACGAGGACCTGCCTGATGAGCTCGAGAAAAAGCATGACAAGATCAAGGCAACCCTCGAAGCCGAACTCATCGGCTCCTTTGAGAAGACCCGTTTGCACGGTATCGAGCTCAATGTAACCACACGACCGTTGCCTGGCGACAACATGGTGGATCTCAGCCACTCCATATGCCGACCGCAGTTCTCCTTTGGTGTCAACATGGCAGGGCTCGCAAGCCGCCATGGCAAAGACGAAGCGAAAGCAGCCACTCCCGTGGCAAGGACAAAGAGGAGGCCGATCCACGCGACCGGCCCCAAGATGATGACAGACGGTACCTGACAGAGGAGGAAGTGAGAAGCGTGCGGTATCAACGTCCACTCTTCGAGCATCTCCTCAACAAATATGAGCAGCAGTGCGACCGACGTCGGTGCTACGACGCAGATGATGAGAGAAATTGTCGGTCTGGCGCAGGGGACAGGAGGTACCGTCAGCATGATAGAAACAACGACGGGTACAATTGTCACGCAGAAGGAAGGTCAAGGGGGCAGGAGGACATGGATAGGCATTGGGACTGTCCTTTCTTCAAACATTGCTGGGACTCAGGAATGAGCCGATTGCCAACAATCGAGAACTGCCCAGAGTGCAAACAAAGGAAGAAGGATGCAGCTAACGTGTCCGTGTTCACGCGTCTAGGGCCTCTCCCGCCTCGGAACAGGTATGCTCGAGTCCGCTCGGGTTGAAGATCTCGAGGAACTAGAGGACGATGATGAAGAAGACAAGTATCATCGGCCCGGGTGGTGCCCCGACGGGCTCAGCCGTTCCGAAAAACGAAGGGTTCAGCGTCTGCGTGGGTTGGAAGAAGCCGAGAGATTATACCGCACACGTTGAGGAAGGCACGGCCTGATCCGGCCGCCAAAATTCAGCGGACCCTCGGACGAAGAAGGACAGCCACAAAGAAGAGAGTGGCGCCCCAAGCGAGAGGAAAGCCGATGATGACACATCGGCTGGCACAAACATGGTCTTCATTCTTCCAGCGGAGTTTAGCGCTCCAAGATTATATGAAGCACCTGTGGCACAATTGGACTGCGGCCCACGGCCGGTCATCTTTGAGAAGCCGAAAGAAAGAAGTTACAGGCATCTGAAGGCCCTGTACTTGCGAGGTTACATCAATGGTCAGCCTGTCAACAAGATGTTGTAGACACCGGGGCGGCAGTTAACATTATGCCATACTCCATGCTACGTCGGTTGGGACGCTCCAGCTCGGATCTGATCAAGACCAATGTAACACTGAGCGATTTCAACGGCCAAGCATCCGACGCACAAGGTGTTCTGAATGTGGATCTGACCGTAGGAAGGAAAACTGTCCCTACGACGTTCTTTATTGTCGACAGCAAGAGTACCTACGATGTTCTACTAGGGAGAGATTGGATCCACGCCAACTGTTGCATTCCATCCACGATGCATCAGTTCCTAATACAGTGGGATGGAGATGAAGTAGAAGTCGTCCACGCAGATGATTCAGTCGAGGTTTCAACAGCTGGCATGGACGTTTGGGAGACATCAGGCCAAGAGCCGCTCTCAGGCATCAATTTGGACGACTGCGAGCGCATCGACGTGACAAAGAACGGGGTTAGGCTAGTTTTATCCACGGGCCTGACCGTGTAACAAAACAAACGTCGATGGACGAACGTGGCGAGGCTGATCCTTGTGATCGGCCCCAAAAAGGTTTATGGAGGAACATTACAAAACCTTCATCGAGCAAAACAATGAGAAAGTATGGCGAGGCTGATCCTTGTGATCGGCCCCAAAAAGTTTATGGAGGAACGTTACAAAACCTTCATCGAGCAAGCAATGTGGAGGCCGATCCCAGCAATCGGCCAAAATTATCCTCACCATCCTTTCTGCCTTGGTTCAACGCCAATCTAATAAGGCAATGGATTCACGTCGGCTGATGAGTTGGAGGAAGACCACACTGGTCCTAGCAGAGCCGACGTTCACATTGAGTGCCTGGGCTAATCATAGAGCCGATTTCAGCAATTACCTGGCAGAATCGGCTCGGGGGGCACCCAGGTGGATGAACATGAGGATACGAAGGAAAAAGTGCCTTCCCAATGCCCAGCACCTCAAGATATCCTTCGATGATGGGCATTGAAGTATGGGGGCCGATACATAAATCGGCCGTAAAAAATTCAAAAAAATTTTAAGCACAGCCGATGTGCAGACATCGACTTAAGGATCAATGGAGCAGGAAGTGGATCTTCCCTTCAAGGACCCCTGATTCCCATTGGCAAGTCTTCAAGTTCAGCGGTGCTAGTAGCGAGAAACGTGACATCTTCTAGAACCAGGACTGCAGGATTGAGGATCATGACCCTGACCAACGACGAGAGCAGCGTAAACGTGCGAGTCAGGGTAAGGGTGAGCATAACGAGGGGAGCATATCTCTTCTAAGACCAGGAGAACAGCCGATGACGAAGCAATCGGCTGTAACGTTTTGACCAAGGTGGTGGCTTGGTAGCTGTCACTTCCAGGGGTTGTTACGTCCAGAGTTTGGAGGGCATCAGAGATACAAGGACATCCTCGCCGGAAGTTGCTTCAGCCTGCCAAGGATGATGAGCCGATCTGGTCAGCAAGGCGCAAGAATTGAACTAAAGAAGCCCGGGGGGGCAGCTCACTCTGAAGGTTCTCTGCTCTGGAGAGCCGATTTTTGTTGAAATCGGCTAGCTCTGCATCATGACTTGGAAACCGATGGCGACACGCCTGGTTAGCCCACTGCTATGCTCGCCTCGGTAGAGGCTCGGGGGCAGCTGATCGCGTTTTTAGCAGTGGTTCTGGGGCTCTCGTAAGGGCGTTGATTTGCCTGGTTGTCCGCCAGAGCTCAAAGTCATCGGTTGGGAAAGGCGAAAGATAGATCGTGAAGGATTGACATGTTAACCTCAGCTTTCGGGCATTGATCAAATTCACGATCACTCCGATGTCAAAGGGGCGAAGAATGGGTCATGATAGACCGATGCGTTGTCATCGGCTTATTAAGCATTGGCTAAGCGACGATCGGCGGAATCAGTGCGAAGGGAAATCGGCTAAATTGACATCAAGGAAATCGGCAAAATCAAATTGGGGAATTTCTTCATTGATAAACCAGATTTCTTACATAGAAGAGCTGATTGCTCTCAAAAGGGGAGTACTAAGGGGATACATTGCCCCGTCTACTACTGCTGATCCTATGTTGAGGTCCTATCTACGGGCCGTCGCTGCCCTCGTCATCACCCTCGTCGCCGCTATCGGCGCTGCTCCCGGCGGACTCGTCGTCGCTGCTGTAGCTACCGCCGGCGGGACCTTCGTTGTCCTCATCCTCCTCGTCGTCGTTGTCGTCGCCGTCGTAGTCGCTGAGATTCCCCGGCCAGGGGCAGTGGCGCTTGGCCGGCGGCTCGTCGGAGGGGCTGTCGTCGTCCTCCTCCTCCTCCTCCTCCTCCCCCACCTCCTCGGAGGTGGTGAAGTCATCCCAGGAAAAGCGATCGTCGTCGCTCTCCTCCTCCGATTCCCCGTCGGTGAGGAAGCGGAGGTCGCTCTCCCCACTGGTCAAGGACTTGTCGTCCTCGGACCAGACGGAGGAGGCATGGTCTTCCAGGTCCCATTCTTCTGGTGCGCTAATGTCCGGCAGCGTCTCGCGGGAGGAGGAGGACCCAAGGGAAAGCTCCGATGAGGTGGAGGAAGAGGAAGACATGGTGCGCAGAAGGGCTTTTGGGGAGTGCTAATGCGAAGAGGATGAAGAGGAGAACTGTTCGATGCGGTCAAATAAAAGGAGATGGGGATTTAATTTTCGAGCAGTTTTCGAGGACTTGGTGCCAAAACTGTCAAATCGTGTAGAGAAGTTGGGAAGGCAAGTCGTCATGATGAAACATACTGCGACGGTTCTGCTCTGCCACGACATGACCCCTCGGAGGAAAAACAGAGTGGTTTTGAAATTATCATTACCAAAACCAGGGGGGCATGTGTTATCACCAGATTTTGGCTAAATCAGGAGGTGGGCCGCAATCAAGATGGGCTTGGAAGATTACACGTGGAAGATCTCTGAAGCGGCCTTTCACGGAGAATTTGGGCTAGATTGCCTGTGTATCTTTAATTACAGTAGATTGTATCTAGATTAAAAGTTAGAGTTCGTCTCGTACACGGTGGGGATCTCCCACGTTAGAAAGTCCGCTGGACTATAAATATGTATCTAGGGTTTATGGAATAAACAACAACCAACGTTCAACACAAACAAATCTCGGCGCATCGCCAACTCCTTCGTCTCGAGTGTTTCTCCGGTAAGCACCATGCTGCCTAGATCGCATCTTGCGATCTAGGCAAGCACAAGCCTGCCCATGTTGTTCATGCGTTGCTCGTGCCGAAGCCTTTTTGATGGCGAGCAACGTAGTTATCTTAGATGTGTTAGGGTTAGCATTGTTCTTCGAATTACATGCTTTCGTTATGCAACCCTTGCACATCTAGCCGCCCTTACACCTATCTTAGGTGTAGGGGCGGCACCCCGCTTGATCATAGTTTAGTAGATATGATCCGTTACGGTTGCTCCTTGTTCATCAAGGATTAGTTTAACATCCGCATTAGTTAGGCCCTACAAAGGGTTGGAGGATCCAGCGGCGTGTAGGGTGACGTTTTCTAGCCCTAGAAAGGATGTTCTGGGGATCAACCTCGTGTTGGTTTTTAGGCCCTGTCTAGGATCGGCTTACGGTCACCGTGCGCAAGCGCGAGGCCCAATCGTGAGTGGGATGATCCGATTATGCGGTGAAAGCCCTAAATCGTCGTAGATCTCATTAGCTTTATCTTGATCAAGCAGGACCACCATATATTCGGACACCTCGTTCGAATCATGGGTGGATCGGCTCTTTGAGCCGATTCACAGGATAACCTGAGAGCCGATCGAGGCTCGTATTTAATGTTTACGTGTATGCCATGCAGGAAACTAAGCGAGGCATCATCCACACCTTCCCGACTGGGTATAGGTCAGGTGGCACGCCCTTGCGATAGCATCGGACGTGCGACCAGGAGGCTTTGCGGGCCGTCGCTCCGAGGGACCGGGGCCAGCCGCAGCCCTAGTTGTTCCCGGCTCTACCGTGTTGCCCGTCTCTCGCCCGCCGGTGGTTTCGACGTCAACGTAAATATAGCCTAAGAGACCCACACGGTGCACACACCGTCACCTTTACACACGTGGGACAAGGAGTCTCCGGAGATCACATAAGTAAAATCCACTTGACTAGCACAATGACATCTAGATTACAAGCATCATCATATGAATCTCAATCATGTAGGGCAGCTCATGAGATTATTGTATTGAAGCACATAGGAGAGAGATTAACCACATAGCTACCGGTACAGCCCCGAGCCTCGATGGAGAACTACTCCCTCCTCATCGGAGACAGCAACATTGATGAAGATGGTGGTGGTGTCGATGGAGGAGCCTTCCGGGGGCACTTCCCCGTCCCGGCGGCGTGCCGGAACAGAGACTCCTGTCCCCCAGATCTTGGCTTCGCGATGGCGGCGGCTCCGGAAGGTTTTCTCCGGTTTCGTCGAACTTGATAGGGTTTTCGCGACGGAGGCTTTAAGTAGGCGGAAGGGCAAGGTCGGTGGAGTCCCGGTGGG
>NC_061511.1:269352406-269396372 GCF_022539505.1 Lolium rigidum
TTAGGGTTTAGTGTTTAGGGTTTAGGGTCTAGGGTTTAGGGTTTAGTGTTTAGGGTGTTTAGGGGGTGTATGTTTAGGGTATAATTAGGGATGAGGGATTAGGGTTTTAGGGTTTAAGGTTTAGGGATCATCGATCGAGTGCACACACACATTATTAGAGGCACCCGCGCCTTTGCGCATAAAGTGCATGCGTATATATAAGTGTGTTTTTGGCCACCAACGATATATATATAGATCGAGAGAGAGAGATTGAAATATATATATTTATCCCCAAGAATATGTTCAGATATATATTGAAATATATGCACAAATGATATGTGCAAGGTATGCCATGCGCTCATGCACACTAATTGTATATATATATTATGAGGCAACTTAATCAAATGTGTTTTCATTCGAGAGAACTTGTCAAGATTCAAGTTAATTGATTTATCATCGCTAATTATTAGTTGGTCGCCTACTTGATGCACAATTAAGTGTCGTTGGCCTATATATATATGTAGGGTTTAATTAGGTTTAGGGTTTAGGGTTAGCTAGCTAGGGTTTTAGGGTTAGGGTTAGGGTTAAGGTTAATTAATTAGGGTTTAGGGTCTAGGGTCTAGTGTTTAGGGTTTGGGGTTTGGGGTTTAGTGTTTAGGGTTTAGGGTCTAGGGTTAGGGTTTAGGGTTTAGTACGTGTTTAGGGTTTAGGGTTTAGGGTGTAGTGTTTAGGGTTTAGGGTCTAGGGTTTAGGGTTTAGTGTTTAGGGTGTTTAGGGTGTACGTATAGGGTATAATTAGGGATTAGGGATTAGGGTTTTAGGGTTTAAGGTTTAGGGATCATCGATCGAGTGCACACACACATTATTAGAGGCACTCGCGCCTTTGCGCATAAAGTGCATGCGTATATATATATATAAGTGTGTTTCTTGGCCACCAACGATATATAGATCTAGAGAGAGTTTGAAATATATTTAAGGTTTAGGGTTTAGGGTCTAGCTAGGGTTAGGGTTTAGGGTTTACTGTTTAGGGTTTAGGGTTTAGGGTATAGGGTATAGTAGGGTTTAGTGTTTAGGGTGTTTAGGGTGTACGTTTAGGGTATATTTAGGGATCAGGGATTAGGGTTTAGGGTTTAGTGTTTAGGGTTTAGGGTTTAGGGGGGTCTAGGGTCTAGGGTTTAGGGTTTAATGTTTAGGGTGTTTAGGGTGTCCGTTTAGGGTATAATCAGGGATCAGGGATTAGGGTTTTAGGGTTTAAGGTTTAGGGATATTATCGATCGATCGAGCTAGTGCACACACACATTATTAGAGGCACCCGCGCCTTTGCGCATAAAGTACATGCGTTTATATATAAGTGTGTTTCTTGGCCACCAACGATATATAGATCTAGAGAGAGATTGAAATATATTTAGGGTTTACAGTTTAGGGTTTAGGGTCTAGGGTTAGAGTTTAGGGTTTAGTGTTTAGGGTTTAGGGTTTAGGGTATAGGGTTTAATTAGGGTTTAGTGTTTAGGGTGTTTAGGGTGTACGTTCAGGGGTATAATTAGGGATCAGGGATTAGGGTTTTAGGGTTTAAGATTTAGGGATCATCGATCGAGCTAGTGCACACACACATTATTAGAGGCACCCGCGCCTTTGCGCATAAAGTGCATGCGTATATATATAAGTGTGTTTCTTGGCCACGAACGATATATATATATATAGATCGAGAGAGAGAGATTGGAATATATATATATCCCCAAGAATATGTTCAGATATATATTGAAATATATATATGCACGAATGATATGTGCATGGTATGCCATGCGCATGCACACTAATTGTACATATATTATGAGGCAACTTAATCAAATGTGTTTTCATTCGAGAGAACTTGTCAAGATTCAAGTTAATTAATTTATCAGCGCTAATTAGTTGGTCGCCTGCTTGATGTGCAATTAAGTGTCGTTGGCCTATATATATATGTAGTGTTTAATTAGGTTTTAGGGTTATCTAGCTAGGGTTTTAGGGTTAGGGTTAGGGTTAATTAGGGTTTAGGGTCTAGGGTTTAGGGTTTAGGGTTTGGGGTTTAGTGTTTAGGGTTTAGGGTCTAGGGTTAGGGTTTAGGGTTTAATGTTTAGGGTTTAGGGTTTAGGGTGTAGTGTTTAGGGTCTAGGGTTTAGGGTTTAGTGTTTAGGGTGTTTAGGGTGTACGTTTAGGGTATAATTAGGGATTAGGGTTTTAGGGTTTAAGGTTTAGGGATCATCGATCGAGTGCACACACACATTAATTATTTGAGGCACCCACGCCTTTGCGCATAAAGTGCATGCATATATATATATAAGTGTGTTTCTTGGCCACCAACGATATATAGATCTAGAGAGAGATTGAAATATATTTAGGGTTTAGGGTTTAGGGTTTAGGGTCAAGGGTTGGGGTTTAGGGTTTAAGGTTTAGTGTTTAGGGTTTAGGGTTTAGGGAGTAGTGTTTAGGGTTTAGGGTCTAGGGTTTAGGGTTTAGTGTTTAGGGTGTTTAGGGTGTTTAGGGTGTATGTTTAGGGTATAATTAGGGATTAGGGATTAGGGTTTTGGGGTTTAAGGTTTAGGGATCATCGATCGAGTGCACACACACATTATTAGAGGCACCCGCGCCTTTACGCATAAAGTGCATGCGTATATATATAAGTGTGTTTCTTGGCCACCAACGATATACAGATCGAGAGAGAAAGATTTAAATATATATATATATATCCCCAAGAATATGTTCAAATATATATTGAAATATACGCACGAATGATATGCAAGGTATGCCATGCGTGCATGCACACTAATTATATATATATATATATTATGAGACAACTTAATCAAATGTGTTTTCATTCGAGATCGAGAACTTGTCAAAATTCAAGTTAATTAATTTATCAGCGCTAATTAGTTAGGGTTTAGTGTTTAGGGTGTTTAGGGATTAGGGATTAGGGTTTTAGGGTTTTATGGTTTAAGGTTTAGGGGTCATCGATCGAGTGCACACACACATTATTAGAGGCACCCGCGCCTTTGCGCATAAAGTGCATGCGTATATATATAAGTGTGTTTCTTGGCCACCAACGATATATAGATCGAGAGATAGAGATTGAAATCCCCAAGAATATGTTCAAATATACGCACACACATGAATTATTAGAGGCACCCGCGCCTTTGCGCATAAAGTGCATGCATATGTGTGTTGTTCTGGCCACCAACGATAGATCGAGAGACAGAGAGATAGATTGAAATCCCCAAGAATTAGAGGACCCCCTTGCACAAGTGTTGGCCATCTATATATAATATGAATCCCAATAATGTTCATACATGATAGGGCATATGTGTGAAGCAAATTTTTTTCGAGAACTTGTAAAGATTCAAATTTATCAGTGCTAATGGAAACTAGTGCATATTAGAGGACCCCCTTGCACACGTGTTGGCCATCTATGTATAGTTTGAATCCCAATAATGTTCATACATGATAGGCTATATGTGAATAAATTTTTTCTTCCAAGAACTTGTAAAGGTTCAAATTTATCGGTGCTAATGGAAACTATTGTGCACTAGACGAGCACCTTGCGCAAGTGCTGGCCATTACATATAGTTTAAAACTCAAGAATGTTCATACATGATAGGCCATATGTGCAAAGGAATTTTTTTCCCGTGAACTTGTCAAAATTCAAGTTTATCGGTGCAAATGGAACCTAGTCCAAAAAATTACATAGAGGTCCAAGAGAACTAGACAATAACTAATAGGACCTGCAACTTTACAAAAAGGACCCCAAAACATATAGAAGAAAATCAATCGAGTCCTTCTGAACCGCACATCGGATCTCTCGCTCCGCATCCTTTCCAAGCAACTCCGTCGCCGGGGACGCACCACTTGGGACGGTGTCGCCGGTAGTCGCCAGGACGAAGGAGAAGAAGGGCCTCAGCAACGGCATATTGGCTCTGAGAAGGGCCGCTGAAAGGCCAAGATGTTCACGGGCAAGACGGATGACACCGTCGTATGCCCCGAGCTTGTGAACGTTAGCAGCTTGACTTCCCCATTGGCCAGATCTGAAGTACTGACCAAAGCAAGCCTCACCGTTAGCGCCATCACGTTGATGGCACCAGATCGGGGTTTGGCCGACAAGATCCGCCAGATTTGATCTGCCAAATTCACCATAGGCCAGATCTGAAGCCGATGACGAGATCCCCGACTCCATTGCGCCATTCTGCTCATGGGAAACACTGGATCTAAGCTTATAACAACACTAACTCGCTCAGATCCAAATTAACTGACTCAACTTTTCTTATCTAAATATGGATGTATCCACACACGTCTAAGGAAAGTTGAATCAATTAATTTAGTTCGGAGGGTGTACGATATACAGAGAGAAGTCGGCCTCGTCTCCGGCCGGCGAGGCTGCCGGAGAGAAGGGGGAGAGGAGCCGGGGGAGTGGGAGAGACTCGAGAGAGAAAGAGAAGAGGATGAAATGAGAGCTCCTCGGGGAAGAACATTATTTTTGTCGTTCTGCTCGTAGCTTGAAACTGAAAATTTCGGCCGCGCGCCAAATCATCCCGCCGCATCCATTCGAAAATCCTGTGACTAGTTTTACCCTTTTAACCCTAGTCCAGAAGCTACAACCCACCGACCATGGAGGGCTCATTCGGTAACAATGAAATATCTTGCCTAGATCCCGAACCCTCCCCACAGGCCCACACCCACCCACCAACCATTCGCCCCATTAGCTCAAAAATACTCTCACACGCCAATGCTCTGACTCTCTAGAGTACTAGATCTGCTTCGCCGCCGGCATACTCCTCCACAGCGTAGCCTTGATCGTGTTGGCTGTCCACCCACCTGATCCGCTCCCCCGCCGCCCTCGCCACCGACAGATCTGATTCACCGCCGACCTCGCCACCGACGGATATGCTTCACCGCCGACCTCGCCACCGACGGATCTGCTTCACCGCCGACCTCATCCACAGCGTAGCAATCAACGCCTTTCCTGTCGACGCACCGGATCCTCTCCAACGGAACCATGTCTACTTCACTGTGGCCCCCCCTCCATAGAAGCCGATCTATTCCACCGACTACCTCGGCGCAGCAGCTGTATCAACTTCACCGAATCCCTTGCCAGCCAACCAGATCTGCTTCACTAACGCCCGCTTCTATCGAAACAGGGTCGACTCATCGTCTCCCGCGTTCGCCGCCGCTAGAATGCAAGTTGCCGCCCCGTCCACCCCGCCGCAGCTTGGTTAGTACGCTGGCCCGTTAGATCGCGGTGTTTCTTTAGCCATGTTTTGTGTAGTTATTTGCAGATCTCATATGCCATTAAATTTCTTGATGCGTTACTTCGCATGAAGTTCGTTTAAATATTGTATAGTACCAAATCATTATCCGGTCGCTACCATCCTGTTCATTCTACTGACACCTGTGTGCATCCACATATTTTTAGCCTTATACCCATTCATTTGCTGCCAACTGTTTTTGTACTGCATGCTATTCCTTTTATAGTCATGCTATGGGCATTTCCAATCTGGTTATTCTTATACCACGTCATTAGCTCACCGCTAGCCGCTAGCTGTTTTCTCGTGTCTGCTATTCTCACACTGGTTTTATAATCATGCTATGTGCATTTCCAATCTGCTTGCTCTTATACCTCGTCTTTAGCTTATAGCTATTTTTTTCCATGAATGCTCCTGTCGCACAGCTTGTATAGTTATTGCTGCGTGCATGTCCGGTCTTTGTATTATCGTAGACTAACTTGTCAATGTTATTTTTCCTAGGGATTGATCATGCGAACCACTTATTAGAATATCCAACATTAACAACGGGGACGCTAGGGAAGGTTGGAATCTGAGTTCTTGGTTGGTAACTTTGGCAGTTTACTTCCGTTATTATCTATAACCTATATGCATTGTTCCTTATGCAAGAGATTAACACTTGGAACCCTGCCATAGCAATGCCATCCATGCTTTACTATGTTTCTGCCTATTTGATATGCTTGTCTTGGAGCAACTGCGAAGGTGATTTGAACCTGACATTTGGTCATTCTTAATGTCAGTTAACTTTATGTGGAAAACCTTGGCATTACCCTACTCTAAATCTGAATGTCTGAAATTCGTATCTCATGCAAAGCAACATCTAGTTGGTTTTAATCTAATATCTGGTAAATATTGGCTTATTCATTTGGCAGCTCAAGTTTTTTGTTATTTGAAACCAGCTGACTTGGTCTTAAATGTGATATCTAAACACAGATTAAGGACAATGGAGCAGGAGGATTAGCATTTCACTTGATGGTTGAACCTAAAATGACAGGCATGTCGACCACGACTAGTGCACGCAAGAGAAGGACCTGCAACGAGCCGGTATGTTCCGCTACATGTCGTATCCGATCTCTACATTGCGTAATACATGTTTGAATAGTTAATTGTTGTAACTATTTTTGTAATATTACCAGAATGCATTTTTAGTGAAGCAGTCATCATTAGAAGATAGTCGCCAAAGCGACCCCAGTGCAACATTATGATGTAAGTCTCGCTTAGTACAAGTTCCATACATTGTCTTATTTATGCAACTTGTTATTATCTTATATCTACATTGCATAATAAATGTTTGAATAGTTCACTCGTTGTAACTATGTTTGCAATATTACTAGAATGCAGCTTGTAATGAAGAAGTCCTTAGTAGAAGATAGAGCGCAAAAAGGTTCCGGGTGAGCCTATGCAACGATATAATGTAAGTCCGCGCTTAGTACTTCGACTATCTCATATCGACAATGCTTAATACATGTTTGCATAGTTCATCGTTTAAGTCTTTTTGCATTATTATCGAATGCGGTTCGATGAAGCAATCTTCATCGAAGAGAGGCCCACAAAAAGTTCCGATATTTCTTCGATGCATCCTCTCATAGCCGTCAACCTAGACCATTCCTTTCATCAAACAAGAAATATCTCAAGGATGTACTTTATAAAAGACATGGTATTGCTCGCTTTAAGGTCCGTAGTCGATATGTTGACCAAGAGTACATAAGATTCAATCAAGGCGATTGCCAAATGTCAACGTGTTATTGATGATGCTAATAGAAGTCCTCAATGATTCTATGTAATTTTTTTATTTGGGCACATTAATTGCCTTGTAATTTTCCTAGTTATTTTATTTGTGTATGTAATTGTGTGTATCATTGATATCAGATTTTAGGCTCATGAAATTTAATGCAAGTTGACTAGTCAAACAACCAGGGCCCTACAACAGATTGCGCCGGCCCATTAACAGTAGTGTGGGACCCACTTTCATTTTGGGCCGGCTCACTTACTTATTGGGCCGGCCCTTTAACACGATAGTGGGCCCACCTGCTTATTGGGCCGGCCCACTATCTTGTTGGGCCAGCCCACTTGCTATATGGTGGACCCCACATACTAAGTGGGTCTGTCCTTTAACAGGCATGTGGGACCCACCTATGTTTTGGCCCGGCCCACTATCTTGTTGGGCCGGCCCACTTGCTATATGGTGGACCCCACATACTAAATGGGTCGGCCCTTTAACAGGAAAGTGGGACCCACCTGTGTTTTTAGCCCGGCCCACATTCTTGTTGGGCCAGCCCACTTGCTATATGGTGGACCCCACATACTAAATGGGCCGGCCCTTTAACAGGAAAGTGGGACCCACCTGCGTTTTGGCCCGGCCCACTATCTTGTTGGGCCGGCCACTTGCTATATGTTGGACCCCACATACTAAATGGGCCGGCCGTTTAACAGGAATGTGGGAACCACCTGTGTTTTTGGCCCGGCCCACTAGGTTGTTGGGCCAGCCCATTTGATCTATTGTGGACCCCACGTACAAAATTGGCCGGCCCGATAGCAGGAAAGTGGGACCCAGATGCTAATTGGGCCGGCCCAATAAATTTTTGGGCCGGCCCACTTGCTTTAATGTGGACCCCACTTGTTAAATGGGCCTGCCCGATAATAGGAAAGTGGGTCCCACATGTCTTGTGGGCCGGCCCTTTTGCCTGATGACCCGTCAAACGAGTGCATTCGGCCCAGCCCACATGCTTAGTGGGCCGGCCCATTAAAGTTTTGACCAGTCAACCTTAGAGGTTAGGCCCGACCCACGTAACTAATGGACCAGCCCAGCTATATAGTTGACCGGTCAAACTAAGTCAGCTGGCTCGGCCCGCAAACTTAATGGGCCGGCCCGCTTAAGACGTGGCAGGCCTCGTGTGGGCCTACCATCTACCACGGGGTTTCAGCCGATTAACGCCGTTAACTGTCAGTTAACGACGTCTGCCACGTGTCAGTTTGCATGACGTCAGCAGTCAATGGGCTCCCGGAAACACTTCTGCAACGGTCCGATTTTCCGTGGCGGAAGGGCGCCCAAGCGCGACGGACTGAAAAAATCATCGTAGGACTTTTCCTGACGTAGTTTCGACAACAGAACCCATATCGTCGGGTTAGGCCTATAGGCGACGAAAAATACCCCTTAGCGGACGATTTTGGGACGTTGTCTATCAGAACTTTTCTTGTAGTGTACTGTAGCTAAAGTTTGGACAATTACCACCACTAGTAATGTTGATGCTTCACATGTTGCTAAACCTCCTACTATCAATGGTAAAATAATTGGTGTTGGCAATGTTGCTACTTCTACTACAAAGCGTGGAAAATTGCCTGAAACTGCTGAAACTGTTTGTGATAAAAGTGCTGAATTTTTTTCAGAATATTGGGGACAATGATCTCATTGCTTTAGATCATAATGGTTTTGATTTTGATAATTGTCATATCTCTGAAGTTATTAAGTTCTTGCAAAAACTTGCTAGAAGTCCTAATGCTAGTGCTATAAACTTGGCCTTTACAAAGCATATTACAAATGCTCTCATTAAAGCTAGAGAAGAGGAATTAAAACTTGAAGCTTCTATTCCTAGGAAGTTAGAAGATGGTTGGGAGCCCATCATTAAAATGAAGGTCAATTATTTCCATTGTAATGCTTTATGTGATCTTGGTGCAAGTATTTCTGTTATGCCTAAGAAACTTTATGATATGCTTGACTTGCTGACATGGGCATACCCTTTGGGTAACCATTATTAGTATACCTGGCTTGGCCCAAAGTGGAGAAGACCAAATATGGAGAAGGCCCAACAAGGCAACCCGAAGAAGTAGTCGACTAGGACTCTTGTAAAACCCTAGGCTGGTTGCATATATAAAGCTAGCTAGGGCACCCGAAATAAGAAAAAGATATAGACAGAACAGAGACAACATAGATCCGCCTATGGCGACACCCTGTAAACACATCTATGATCATATACTGGATTGCTAGCAGCACGTAGGGATCCTCCACCGAGGGGACCCGAAGCTGGGTACGTCGTGTGCCTAATCTCGCTCCCGGAATCTCCATCGTCGCTCTTCCCGAAAACCCTAGTCTACAATACGTAGGCATTGCCGAGGTGTTCCCTCGTCAATTGGCGCCGTCTGTGGGAATCGCGACGACTGGATTTCGTTATCCGGGCGGGATCCATCATCAACAACGATCAGCAATGACGGTGCGCGGAAGCGGCACGCAGCTAGAAAAAAATCGCCTGGCATGCATAGCCATCAGAGTCGTGCCGTCGCTTGGCGAGGTGCTTCCGCGGAGCCGAACATAGGCAAAAACAGCGAAAGAGCAAGTCTTGGACGTGAAGACTGGATTGGAACAAGAATACTCCAGATTGGAGCAGTCGATGAATACGATCTCTCATGGACATTACAGCGGCGGTAACATGATTTTTTTTTCTTCTTTCTTGGCTAACGTGGCTGTTCAATCGGTTGATATCCAGGGCTCTGGTAAAGCACCACGTCCATGACATGTATTCGAGGTGTGAAGGGAAATCCAAGGCACCACATGCCGACATCAACTGGCGGCATGCCTGCTACTCACGTGCCGAAATTACGAAGAAGGAAAGCAATCAAGAGCAGACGTGTATTATGCAAAGCACTCAGCGTCCCATCGCACGGTCGTGGCCGATCAGTTCATTGCTCTTATATTGATCTCTCTCTCTCTTATGATTTAGTCTAACCATCGCAGGCTCGATTTAATCCCTATGCACATATATCTTGCACTTTATGCATGTAAACAATCATGAGTTCAAAACAACATAGGATTTGGCGGACGAAGAAAATATTGGAGCATACACAAACAAAGCGGAGCTGCTACACGTCTATCAAAATTCAATGGCCGCGCATCCGGTACGTTGAAGGATCCGCGTATTTCCGCCATTCATCAGATACAAGGACGGAGGATCAGGTGCTATATTTCCAATTACGCAAAGAATATTTCGCCAAATATTTTTTGGTTCGTACTATTATTTGCGCGCAGGTTTTTCGCGCCACAATATAACTGCAGATTGAAACAAAGCTTCAACTACTCCGCTCGGATGACCACGCCCGCCGTCGCGCACTCGCCACACTTGGGGGTTCACCTATCGCGGATCCTCCACATCAACTGCGTCCTCTTCATTGACTACTTCCGACCAGGAGTCGCGTGACTACAATCGACTATGTTCGCCACATGACATAATTACACGTCAGGCTCCGCCGCAGCCGATAAAAAGCTAAGTGTTATCTTCAAAGAATCGACTATCTATTTACTTCTGTTACACTTGAATACTCGGGGCTGCACCATTACATCATTACGAGTAAATTCACCCGAGCACTGGGGGCTACGCCATTACTTCGTTAACACAAATATACTTGGTTACTTGGTGAATTTCTTTTCTTCGGCTCTGGATATATCTTCTCCGGCTCAGTGAAATTATTTTCTTCGGCTCAGTGGAATTATTTTCTTCGACTTAATGGATTTATTTTCTTCGGCTCAGTGGATTTATTCTCTCTGGATTACTGGATTGGTTTTCTTTGGGTTATTATTGGTTCACTTGTACAATATTACCCGACGCGTTTCCGGGTCAATGGATTCATCTTCTATGGTTATTACTGGAACTATTTTCTTCGGCTCAATGGATTCATCCTCTATGATATCGACGGATTCATCTTCTATGGTTATTACTGGAACTATTTTCTTCGGCTCAATGGATTCATCCTCTATGATATCAACGGATTCATCTTCTATGATTATTACTGGAACTATTTTCTTCGGGTCAATGGATTCATCCTCTATAATATCGGCGGATTCATCTTCAATATATGATGGTGTAATCTTTAAATATGGATTCATCTCAAGTACTTCATCTCGGACTTCATCTTCAGTATTTCATCCTTAATGGTTTTTTTTTCGGCGACACGGATAATACTCGGGGGCTCGACAACGACTTCGCCCCGAGTAACAACTGCGACACAACATCTAAGCAATAATCATCATATCACCCCAGCAGCGCTCGGGGGCTCGGCTATTTCTTCATCAACAATTTCGCGGCATCCACTTTTGTTATGTGGTGGTTTCTACTTTGGATAGATTTCTTATCTACACTCGAAGACTTCATCACACATCGACTTAGTCGTGTCCAAAAAGCTAAGTGTTCTTTTATTTTTGCACAAAGTTGATTATCGTTTACTTTCGTCGCACCCGACACTTGGGGGCTGCGCGGCATATATTCACTTTACATATCATCAAATTCGAGCATCTAACACCGCATGCGAAAAAGAGAGTCAAGGAAAAGATAGAAAAAGTTTGTTTATTTGTGCAGGAGATAGCAAATTTCAAAGTATATAAAGGAGCACCCGACGAAATTTTCTTCAAGAGAGAACCCGACAAAACATTCTTTAGGGAGGAACCCGACGAAATCAAAATAGCATCCGACGAAATCTTCTTCAGGGAGGAACCCGATAAAATCGTGAGAGAACCCGACGAAGATATATACTAAAGGAGGTATCGAAGAATTATACTTAAGGAGGTGCCGAAGAATTATACTCAAAGAGGTGCCGAAGAATTGTCCTCAAATAGGACCCGAAGAAATTTTCCTGAAGGAGGAACCCGAAGAATTGTCCTCAAGGAGGACCCGAAGAAATTTTTCTGAGGGAGGAACTCGACGAAATTATCATCAAGGGTTAAAAAAAAAAAAAAAAAAAAAGAGGAGTAGAAAAAAAGGGGTAAAAAAAAAAAGAAGAAGAGGATGGACAAATCTTCGGGTCCATTGACTCGTCATTTGTTCTGAGCAAGAGCATCGGCGATGTGCCTGACGACAATATAGAAGAACAAATATATTCGGCTGTCTCATCAAGCCCGAGAGAAAAATATAGAAGAACCCGCAAAATGGGTCATTGCATCAGCCGAACAAGGCACTCGGCAATATATTCTCAGAACGCCAAAGTTGCGATCAATTTCGGAATGCCGCCAATTTGCGAAGGTAAGACCCCAGATCCGTTCTGCTGGGCGTGGCATCGCCGAAGACTGCGCTCTGCTACTTTTATCCGTATCAACAGATACGAAGAAAAATCCTAACGGACGCGTTAGGTACCCGATAAAATATGACCGGGACTCGACAGAATGGTAAGACCTTAAGCGGCACTCGTCGAGTTAACACCAGTATCCCGAGATCATGTCCGGGGACGTGATCTTGAAGTAGGTTTTTGCGGATTGCCACTAGAGCGGTTAACTAGTACCTGATCCGTCGGATGAACTAGCCCCAACTACCATTATCCCTGTACAATATAGATATGGATGTCAAATAAAAATAGCAACGGCCTGGAGTCGATAAAAAAAGGGGCTGCGCCATGTTCTTTATCGAGTAGTACAACTTGAGTCTATGCCTAGGTGCAAGCACCTGCTCATAGGCTCGGGGGCTACTCTTATCGAGAGTATTGTTCACCCTCCCGATAAGAAAGAGGAAAAATTATGGAGTCAATTAAAAGCATGTTGAGCCTACACCCAAGTGCAAACACTTGGCTGTAGCCTCGGGGGCTACTCCCATCGGGAGCGCTGGTCGCGCGCCCGATAGAAAAATAACTTCGAAAGCATCTATGACAATTAAGGTTTGTAGACTCAACTCGATTCTACGACTCGAGTGGAGCCTACTCCCATCGGGAGCACATGGATTTCATCAAGTCTTCCAGAAATATAGTTAAGTTCTTCATCGAGTAGTACAACTTGAGTCTATGCCTAAGTGCAAGCACTTGCCCATAGACTCGGGGCTACTCCCATCGGGAGCGCCGTCGCGCACCCGATAATTTCAAGAATCGTCGACATCATCTACGCTACACATGATCTACGACATGGACCTCGCCTTGTATTTCTTCGACTTCGGAGATGGTTATGCTTGGAGTTTCTACGCAAGTCTTCGACTTCCCTATAAACTCGGGGGCTACTGACATGGGCATACCCTTTGGGTAACCATTATTAGTATACCTGGCTCGGCCCAAAGTGGAGAAGACCAAATATGGAGAAGGCCCAACAAGGCAACCCGAAGAAGTAGTCGACTAGGACTCTTGTAAAACCCTAGGCTGGTTGCATATATAAAGCTAGCCAGGGCACCCGAAATAAGAAAAAGAGATAGACAGAATAGAGACAACATAGATCCGCCTATGGCGACACCCTGTAAACACATCTATGATCATATACTGGATTGCTAGCAGCACGTAGGGATCCTCCACCGAGGGGACCCGAAGCTGGGTACGTCGTGTGCCTAATCTCGCTCCCGGAATCTCCATCGTCGCTCTTCCCGAAAACCCTAGTCTACAATACGTAGGCATTGCCGAGGTGTTCCCTCGTCACTTGCCACCATTGAAATATTGTTATTTGGATGTTAATCTTGCTGATAATTCTATAAAGAAACCCTTGGGGAGGATTGGCAATGTTCACATTTCGGTTAACAATAACCTTGTCCCCGTTGATTTTGTTGTCTTGGATATTGAATGCAATGCATCTTGTCCTATTATTTTGGGAAGACCCTTTCTTCGAACCGTTGGTGCTATTATTGATATGAAAGAAGGAAATACTAAATATCAATTCCCTCTTAAGAAAGGTATGGAGCACTTCCCTAGAAAGAGAATGAATTTGCCTTTTGATTCTATTATTAGAACAAATTATGATGTTGATACTTCTTCTCTTGATGTTACTTGATTTACACTTTCTGCGCCTAGCTGAAAGGCGTTAAAGAAAAGTGCTTATGGGAGACAACCCATTATTTTATTTCTGCGATTTTTGTTTTATATTTGATTCAAGGTGCTTGTTACTACTGTAGCAATACCTTTGTATATTTACTTTATTGCATTGTTGTGCCAAGTAAACTCTTTGATAGAAGGTTGATACTAGATTTGGATTTCTGCGCAGAAACAAATTTTTAGCTGTCACGAATTTGAGCTGTTCTCTCTGTAGGAGAATCTAAAAATTCTGAAAAACATCATGAGTAATCCTCAGATATGTACGCAACTTTCATTCAATTTGAGCTTTTTCATCTGAGCATGTTAAGTTCCTAGAAAAAATTCGTCTTTACGGACTGTTCCGTTTTGACAGATTCTGCCTTTTATTTCACATTGCCTCTTTTATTGTGTTTGAGTGGATTTCTTTGCTCCACTAAATTTCAGTAGCCTTGGGTAATGTACAGAAGTGTTGGGAATGATTGTGTCCTCGCTGAACATGTGAATTTATGATTATGCACTAACCCTCTAATGAGATTGTTTTGAGTCTGGTGTGAAGGAAGTTTTCAAGGATCAAGAGAGGAGGATGATATAATATGATCAAGAAGAGTAAAAAGTCTAAGCTTGGGGATGCCCCCGCGGTTCATCCCTGCATATTTCAAGAAGACTCAAGCATCTAAGCTTGGGGATGCCCAAGGCATCCCCTTCTTCATCAACAACTTATGAGGTCACCCCTAGTGAAACTTAATTTTTATTCCGTCACATCTTATGTGCTTTACTTGGAGCGTCTGTGTGCTTTTATTTTTGTTTGTTTTTGAATAAAATCGGATCCTAGCATTCCTTGTGTGGGAGAGAGACACACTCCGCTTTTTCATATTGAACACTGGTGTTCTTAGTTTTACTTTTAATGTTCATGACGAAAGCTGAAAGCCGCTTCATTTATTGCTATTTGGTTGGAAACAGAAAATGCTTCATGTGGTAATTGGTATATTGTCTTGAATAATTTGATACTTGGCAATTGTTTTGAGCTCTCAAGTAGATCATGTTTAAGCTCTTGCATCATGTAGTTTAAACCTATTAGTGTAGAACTACCGTAGAGCTTGTTGAAATTTGGTTTGCATGATTGGTCTCTCTAAAGTCTAGATATTTTCTGGTAAAAGTGTTTGAGCAACAAGGAAGATAGTGTAGAGTCTTATAATGCTTGCAATATGTTCTTATGTAAGTTTTGCTGTACCGGTTCATACTTGTGTTGCTTCAAACAACCTTGCTAGCCAAAGCCTTGTACTGAGAGGGAATGCTTCTCGTGCATCCAAAACCTTGAGCCAAAACCTATACCATTAGTGTCCACCATAACTACCTACTATGTGGTATTTTTCTGCCATTCCAAGTAAATACTTCATGTGCTACCTTTAAATCCTTTCAAAAAAAAATTCATTCCTTGTTTTTGCAATACATATATAGCTCATGGGAAAGTAGCCTAAAAAAACTATTGTGGTAAGGAATATGTCGCTTGTGTATCTTAGTTCTTATAAGTTGCTTGTTGAGCGGTAACCATGTTATCTGGGGACGCCATCAACCTGTCACACCTTTGTTGAATATCATGTGAGTTGCTATGCATGTTTGTCTTGTCTGAAGTAAGGGAGATTTTCCATGATTTGAAATGGTTTGAGTATGCATATTGTTAGAGAAGAACATTGGGCCGCCAACCAATGCCATGTATCATGGTGGAAGTTTCAGCTTGGACATTCATCCTCAAATCTCTTATGAGAATATTATCTGTTGTTGAATGCTTAAAGCATAAAAGAGGAGTCCATTATCTGTTTTCTATGTTGTCCCGGTATGGATGTCCTCAAGTTGAGATCTATCAAAATTGAGAAATCAAATGAGATTTATCTCCTTGGACCTTTGTACATGTGGCATAGAGGTACCCCTTTGTGACACTTGGTTGAAACATATGTAATGCAATGATAATCCATGGAAATCCGAGCTAATTAGGACAAGGTGCGGGCACTATTAGTATTCGATGCATGAGGCTTGCAACTTATAGGAAGTTTTATACATAACCCATATGAATTATTACTACCGTTGACATAATTGTTTCCATGTTTTCAAAAAAAAAATTCTAGCACATGAGTAATCCCTGCTTCCCTCTGCGAAGGGCCTTTCTTTTACTTTATGTTGAGTCAGTTTACCTACTTCTTTCTATCTTAGAAGCAAACACTTGTGTCAACTGTGTGCATTGATTCTTACATGCTTGCTTATTGCACTCATCATATTACTTTGTGTTGACAATTATCCATGAGATATACATGTTGAAAGTTGAAAGCAACTGCTGAAACTTAAATCTTCCTTTGTGTTGCTTCAAAACTTTCTATTAAGAATCTATTGTTGTATGAGTTAACTCTTATGCAAGGCTTTTTGATGCTTGTCTTGAAAGTACTATTCATGAAAAGTCTTTGCTATATGATTCAGTTGTTTAGTCATCATCTTGACCATTGCTTTGAATCACTTCATTCATCTCATATGCTTTACAATAGTATTGATCAAGATTATGATAGTAGCATGTCACTTTAGAAATTATCCTTTTTTATCGTTTACCTACTTGAGGGCGAGTAGGAACTAAACTTGGGGATGTTTGATACGTCTCAAACGTATCTATAATTTCTTATATTCCATGCTAGTTTTATGACAATACTCACATGTTTTACATACACTTTATATCATTTTGATGCATTTTCCGGTACTAACCTATTAACAAGATGCCGAAGTGCCAGTTCCTGTTTTCTGCTGTTTTTGGTTTCAGAAATCCTACACGGGAAATATTCTCGGAATTGGACGAAACAAAAGCCCACGGTCTTATTTTCCACGGAGGATTCCAGAACACCGAAGAAGAGTCGGAGGCGGCCAGCAGGGGGCCCACCCCACAGGGCGGCGCGGCCAGGCCCCCAGGCGCGCCGGCCTATGGGGAGGCCACCCCCTGGCTCCCCCGACGCTGCCTCTTCGCCTATATAATCCTTCGTATCGGAAAACCCTAGTACCGAGAGCCACAATACGAGAAAAGTTACTGAGACGCCGCCGCCATCAACCCCATCTCGAGGGGTTCTGAAGATCACCTCTGGCACCCTGGCGGAGAGGGGAATCATCACCGTAGGGCTCTAGATCACCATGCCCGCCTCCGGACTGATGCGTGAGTAGTTCATCCTTGGACTATGGGTCCATAGTAGTAGCTAGATGGTTGTCTTCTCCTATTGTGCCATCATGTTTAGATCTTGTGAGCTGCCTATCATGATCAAGATCATCTATTTGTAATGCTACATGTTGTGTTTGTTGGGATCCGATGAATATGGAATACTATGTCAAGTTGATTATCGATCTATCATATATGTGTTGTTTATCATCTTGCATGCTCTCCGTTGCTAGTAGAGGCTCTGGCCAAGTTGATACTTGTAACTCCAAGAGGGGGTATTTATGCTCGATAGTGGGTTCATGCCTCCATTGAATGCGGGACGATGTGACGGAAAGTTCTAAGGTTGTGGATGTGCTTGTTGCCACTAGTGATAAAACATCAATGCTTTGTCTAAGGATATTTGTATTGTTTACATTACACACGAGTACTTAATGCAATTGTCTCGTTGTTTGCAACTTAATACTCGGAAGGGGTGCGGATGCTAACCCGAAGGTGGACTTTTTAGGCATAGATGCGAGCTGGATAGCGGTCTATGTTCTTTGTCGTAATGCCCTAAGTAAATCTCATAGTAGTCATCATGATATGTATGTGCATTGTTATGCCCTCTCTATTTGTCAATTGCCCAACTGTAATTTGTTCACCCAACATGTTATTTATCTTATTGGAGAGACACCACTAGTGAACTGTGGACCCCGGTCCATTCTTTTACATCTAAAATACAACCTACTGCCATCACTGTTCTCTGTTGTTCTTTGCAAGCAAACATCATTCTCCACACCATACGTTTAATCCTTTGTTTTCAGTAAGCCGGTGAGATTGACAACCTCACTGTTAAGTTGGGGCAAAGTATCTTGATTGTGTTGTGCAGGTTCCACGTTGGCGCCGGAATCACCGGTGTTGCGCCGCACTATACTCCTTCACCAACAACCTTCACGTGGCCTTCATCTCCTACTGGTTCGATAACCTTGGTTTCTTACTGAGGGAAAACTCGTTGTTGTACGCATCACACCTTCCTCTTGGGGTTCCCAACGGACGTGTGCTTCACGCGTCATCAACTACTCAGTTTTGCCCTCCCCCTTCACAAATTCTCACAGGGGACGCCCAACCTTGCCCTGATTGGTCTAGCCCTTGTCACGCGGATCGTGCCCACCGACCGGTGATCGTATGATCTAACGGGCAGGATAACCCCTTTCTCTCTCTGATCGGGGCCAGCACCCTCTCTCTCTCTCTCTCTCTGTCTGCGGCTAGCTTCCACCCTCGATGTATGCTAAATACCCAGTTTGCCACCGGATTCAGCAAGTTTGGTTTTCTGTATTATTTTTCATGCGCTAAAAATTATAAACTCTTTTATGCATTACTTTTCTTTTAGGTAATATAGTTTGGGATATAATTTTGGTTATTTGAAATGTCCCAAAAGTGGTATAATTTTGGTATAAACATGAGGCATACATATTTGTGGGATTTTGGTGAATGGATTATTTATCACCCCTCTAACAATTATCAACTTTCTTTAGCATTACTTTTCTTTTAGGGAATATAGTTTTGGTAATTTCAAACGTCCCGAAAATGGTATAATTTTGGTATAAACATGAGGCATACATATTTGTGGGATTTCGGTGAATGGATTGTTTATCACCCCTCTAACAATTATCAACTTTCTTTAGCATTCATTTTCTTTTAGGGAATATAGTTTGGGATATAGTTTTGGTAATTTCAAACGTCCCAAAAGTGGTATAATTTTGGTATAAACATGAGGCATACATATTTCTGGGATTTCGGAGAATGCATTATTTGTCACCCCTCTAACAATTATCAACTATCTTTAGCATTCTTTTTCTTTTAGGGAATATATTTTTGGTAATTTGAAACGGCCAAAAAGTGGTATAATTTTGGTATAAACATGATGCATACATATTTGGCATATTTCTGGGATTTCGGTGAATGGATTATTTATCACCCCTCTAAGAATTATCAACTTTCTTTAGCATTCCTTTTCTTTTAGGGAATATAGTTTCGGATATAGTTTTGGTAATTTCAAACGTTCCAAAGTGGTATAATTTTGTATGGGAGCCCTTTTGGTATAAACATGAGGCATACATATTTGTGGGATTTCGGTGAATGCATTATTCGTCACCCCTCTAACAATTATCAACTATCTTTAACATTCCTTTTCTTTTAGGGAATATAGTTTTGGTTATTTGAAACGTCCCAAAAGTGGTATAATTTTGGTATAAACATGAGACATACATATTTGTGGGATTTCGGTGAATGCATTATTTGTCACCCCTCTAACAATTATCAACTATGTTTATCATTCCTATATTCCCCAACACGTATTTTTTATTTATTTTTGGTAATTTCGCTGAATGCACACACTAACTTTGAAAACAATTACACGTACATGTAACTGAATAATGGATTTGTAACAAGGGATCCCTTGTAACAACTTCTAGCGCCTAATGAGAAATGATAAGAATCCGATCGCAATTATACAACCAAAAAAACAACCAGCCATAAGATTAGCTTGCTTCTTCAACTCAATCAGCTGCCTTAACTGCTTGTTCATTTTCTTCAGTTCTCCCTTCACTTCCACCAGTTCTGCATTGGGAGAATTAGGCATAATCGGAACGGCTCCTCTCTCCGCCGCATTCTCTACAGCAAGTCCATGTAAGGGTATATTGCCCCTATGTGTGGTTTTGGTAATTAGTGAAAACCCCTATGGACTAATGTTTTCATTGAGTTTATATGAACGAATATTCCATAGGTACTACTTGTAGTCCATGTGTTGGATTCAAGTATGGATGCCATGAATATAAAGATACACCTTGAGTATTGGCATCAAGATCATCGATTTGAAGACATATATGTGATATGATCAAGAAGAAGAAATGAAGATGGAGTTCTTATGTGGAACTCAATATTAGCCATGCTCTAGCTTATGTGTTAAGCAATGAATGATCAAGATCTTGAATGCTTGATTACATCAGTTGTTAACTTTAACGCCATGTATTCTGCCTGCATCCCAAAGGTTTCTGACAACCTGTGGAAGTCTTTGTCGCACTTATCTGCCAGGGCAAAACTCCCCTTTACCGTAATTGGGCCCTTGGGTCCAGGGAGCCTCCATAACAAGTATGTGTAATGTGGTACCGCCATAAATCTTACATAAGCGGGTCGTCCTAGTAGAGCATGATACTGCGATGGGAAATCTACGATTTCGAACTCCAACTTCTCTCTTCTGTAATTCTCTTGAGTTCCAAACTGAACATCGAGATTGATCTTTCCCAATGGATAGCTTGGCTTCTCGGGCGTAATGCCATGGAATCGTGTGTCAGTTGGTTTTAAATTCGCCAGAGATATGTTCATCTTCCTCAATGTATCTGCGTACATAAGGTTCAAGCTGCTCCCTCCATCTATGAACACACGTGAAACGTCGAATCCTGCAATCACTGCTGGCAGAATCAGAGCTGAGTGCCCTGGGCGTGGAACTTGCTTCGGGTGGTCCGCTTGGGTGAAACAGATGTCCTGTGCCGACCAATTCAAGTACTCAATCGTTGGTGGAGGCATCTTCTCTACCATGTAAACTTGTCGCGAAATCACCTTTTGGGCCCTATTCGAAGGTCTGCCCTTGTGAATCATCGACACTGCTCCAGTTGTGTCAATATAAGGACCATTGGTTGGGGTTGCCGCCAATTGCAACTGATGTCGATTTGCATCGGTAATTGCGGGTGGAGGTGTGATACGTCTCCGACGTATCGATAATTTCTTATGTTCCATGCCACATTATTGATGATATCTACATGTTTTATACACATTATATGTCATATTTATGCGTTTTCCGGAACTAACCTATTGACGAGATGCCGAAGGGCCAGTTCATGTTTTCTGCTGTTTTTGGTTCCAGAAATCCTAGTAAGGAAATATTCTCGGAATTGGACGAAATCAAGACCCAGCATCCTATTTTCACCGGAAGCATCCAGAACACCCGAGAGCCGCCAGAGGGGGGCCACGGGGCCCCAGATGATAGGGTGGCGCGGCCCACCCCCTGGCCGCGCGGCCCTATGGTGTCGTCGCCCCTTAGACCTTCTGACGCTGCCTCTTCGCCTATATAAAGGTCCCAGACCTAAAACCTCGATACGAAAAAGCCACGGTACGAGAAACCTTCCAGAGCCGCCGCCATCGCGAAGCCAAGATCTGGGGGATAGGAGTCTCTGTTCCGGCACGCCGCCGGGACGGGGAAGTGCCCCGGAAGGCTTCTCCATCGACACCACCGCCATCTTCATCAACGCTGCCTGTCTCCCATGAGGAGGGAGTAGTTCTCCATCGAGGCTCGGGGCTGTACCGGTAGCTATGTGGTTAATCTCTCTCCTATGTACTTCAATACAATGATCTCATGAGCTGCTTTACATGATTGAGATTCATATGAGTTTTGTATCACAATTCATCTATGTGCTACTCTAGTGATGTTATTAAAGTATTCTATTCCTCCTGCATGGTGTAAAGTGGACAGGGTGTGCATCATGTAGTACTTGGCGTAGTTTATGATCGTGATCTCTTATGGATTTTGAAGTTAACTATTACTATGATGGTATTGATGTGATCTATTTGGTTATGTTGATCTATCTTGCACTCTAAGGTTATTTAAATATGAACATTGAATTGTGGAGCTTGTTAACTCCGGCATTGAGGGTTCGTGTAATCCTACGCAATGGTGTTCATCATCCAACAAGAGTGTAGAGTATGCATTTATGTATTCTGTTATGTGATCAATGTTGAGAGTGTCCACTAGTGAAAGTCTAATCCCTAGGCCTTGTTCCTAAATACTGCTATAGCTGCTTGTTTACTGTTTTACTATGTTTCTACTGCCTGCAATATTACCACCATCAACTACACGCCAGCAAGCACTTTTCTGGCACCGTTGCTACTGCTCATACTTATTTATACCACCTGTATTTCACTATCTCTTCGCCGAACTAGTGCACCTATTAGGTGTGTTGGGGACACAATAGACTTCTTGCTTTGTGGTTGCGGGGTTGCATGAGAGGGATATCTTTGACCTCTTCCTCCCCGAGTTCGATAAACCTTGGGTGATCCACTTAAGGGAAACTTGCTGCTGTTCTACAAACCTCTCGCTCTTGGAGGCCCAACACTGTCTACAAGAATAGAAGCTCCCGTAGACATCAAGCTATTTGCTTGGCGCCGTTGCTTGGGGAGGAAAGGTAAAAGGTACTCACACTCCGGATCTCGGCTACTAAGCTATTTTCGCCGTTGTAAGTACTCGAAGCTATTTCCTTTAGATCCCGCAATTGCATCTTTTTGTTTCTTGTTTACACTAGTTAGGCATAATGGACAACAATGAGCTTCTTATTCTATTTCCTGATTTAAGACATGGATGGTTTGATGCGAAAATTAAAAAACCTATGGAACATATTAGTATGAACGCTTTGAACACCATTGTTGCTAATGATATGGGGAAGCTGGCTTTGATGAGCATGATATTTTTAGTTCCCCAAGCATTGAGGAGAAAATTTTCTTTGATGATACTTTGCATCCTATTTATGATGATTACAATGATAGTGGTTTTTTAGTACCACCTGTTATGGAGGATAAATTTGATTATGATTACAATATGCCTCCTATATTCTATGATGAGAATAATAATGATAGCTACTTTGTTGAATTTGCTCCCACTACAATTAATAAAATTGATTATGCCTATGAGGAGAGTAATAATTTTATGCATGAGACTCATGATAAGAATGCTTTATGTGATAGTTATATTGTTGTGTTTTCTCATGTTGCTACTGAAAGTTATTATGAGAGAGGAAAATATGGTTGTAGAAATTTTCATGTTACTAAAACACCTCTCTATGTGCTGAAATTTTTGAAGCTACACTTGTTTTATCTTCCTATGCTTGTTACTTTGCTCTTCATGAACTTGTTTACTTACAAGATTCCTATGCTTAGGAAGCATGTTAGACTTAAATGTGTTTTGAATTTGCCTCTTGATGCTCTCTTTTGCTTCAAATACTACTTCTTGCGAGTGCATCATTAAAACTGCTGAGCCCATCTTAATGGCTATAAAGAAAGAACTTCTTGGGAGATAACCCATGTGTTTATTTTGCTACAGCACCTCTATTTTATATTTGTGTCTTGGAAGTTGTTACTACTGTAGCAACCTCTTCTTATCTTAATTTTGTTGCATTGTTGTGCCAAGTAAAGTCTTTGATAGTAAGGTTCATACTAGATTTGGATTACTGCGCGAGAAACAGATTTCTTGCTGTCACGAATCTGGGCCTAATTCTCTGTAGGTAACTCAGAAAATTATGCCAATTTACGTGAGTGATCCTCAGATATGTACGCAACTTTCATTCAATTTGAGCATTTTCATCTGAGCAAGTCTGGTGCCATTTTAAAATTCGTCTTTACGGACTGTTCTGTTTTGACAGATTCTGCCTTTTATTTCGCATTGCCTCTTTTGCTATGTTGGATGGATTTCTTTGTTCCATAAATGTCCAGTAGCTTTGTGCAATGTCCAGAAGTGTTAAGAATGATTGTGTCACCTCTGAACATGTGAGTTTTTGATTATGCACTAACCCTGTAATGAGCTTGTTTCGAGTTTGGTGTGAAGGAAGTTTTTAAGGGTCAAGAGAGGAGGATGATATACTATGATCAAGGAGAGTGAAAGCTCTAAGCTTGGGGATGCCCCGGTGGTTCACCCCTGCATATTTTAATAAGACTCAAGCGTCTAAGCTTGGGGATGCCCAAGGCATCCCCTTCTTCATCGACAACATTATCAGGTTCCTCCCCTGAAACTATATTTTTATTCGGTCACATCTTATGTACTTTACTTGGAGCGTCTGTGTGCTTTTATTTTTGTTTTGTTATTTTTGTTCTTTGAATAAATGCTTGTGTGGGAGAGAGCCACGCTCCGCTGGTTCGTATGAACACATGTGTTCTTAGCTTTTAATGTTCATGGCGAAGGTTGAAACTGCTTCGTTAATTGTTATATGGTTGGAAACGGAAAATGTTACATGTAGTAATTGGTAAAATGTCTTGAATAATTTGATACTTGGCAATTGTTGTGCTCATGTTTAAGCTCTTGCATCATATACTTTGCACCCATTAATGAAGAAATACATAGAGCTTGCTAAAAATTTGGTTTGCATATTTGGTCTCTCTAAAGTCTAGATAATTTCTAGTATTGAGTTTTGAACAACAAGGAAGACGGTGTAGAGTCTTATAATGTTTACAATATGTCTTTTATGTGAGTTTTGCTGCACCGGTTCATCCTTGTGTTTGTTTCAAATAACCTTGCTAGCCTAAAACCTTGTATCGAGAGGGAATACTTCTCATGCATCCAAAATCCTTGAGCCAACCACTATACCATTTGTGTCCACCATACCTACCTACTACATGGTATTTCTCCGCCATTCCAAAGTAAATTGCTTGAGTGCTACCTTTAAATAATTCAAAATTTATCACCTCTGATTTGTGTCAATGTTTTATAGCTCATGAGGAAGTATGTGGTGTTTTATCTTTCGATCTTGTCATTTACTTTTGACAGACTTTCACAATGGACTAGTGGCACATCCGCTTATCCAATAATTTTGCAAAAAGAGTCGGCAATGGGGTTCCCGACCCGATTAATTAACTTGCATTAATAATTCTCTTCACATGTTTTGTTCCGATTCATCGGTAAGCAACTTAATTTTGCAAATAGACACTCCTTCATGGTATGTGATTGTTGGAAGGCACCCGAGGATTCGGTTAGCCATGGCTTGTGTAAGCAAAAGGTTGGGAGGAGTGTCATCCATAAATAAAGAAAAACTAAACTAAAGTACATGTGTAAACAAAAGAGAAAGAGGGATGATCTACCTTGCTGGTAGAGATAACGTCCTTCATGGGAGCCGCTCTTGAAAGTCCGGTTGATGAGGTAGTTAGAGTGCCCACTACCATTCGTTGACAACAACAAACACCTCTCAAAATTTTACTTTTATGCTCTCTTTATGTTTTCAAAACCAAAGCTCTAGCACAAATATAGCAATCGATGCTTTCCTCTTTGAAGGACCATTCTTTTACTTTTATGTTGAGTCAGTTCACCTATCTCTCTCCACCTCAAGAAGAAAACACTTGTGTGAACTGTGCATTGATTCTTACATACTTGCATATTGCATTTGTTATATTACTCTATGTTGACAATTATCCATGAGATATACATGTTACAAGTTGAAAGCAACAGCTGAAACTTAATATTCCATTGTGTTGCTTCAATACCTTTACTTTGATTTATTGCTTTATGAGTTAACTCTTATGCAAGACTTATTGATGCTTGTCTTGAAGTACTATTCATGAAAAGTCTTTGCTTTATGATTCATTTGTTTACTCATGTCATTACCATTGTTTTGATCGCTGCATTCATTACATATGCTTACAATAGTATGATCAAGGTTATGATGGCATGTCACTTCAGAAATTATCTTTGTTATCGTTTACCTGCTCGGGACGAGCGAGAACTAAGCTTGGGGATGCTGATACGTCTCCGACGTATCGATAATTTCTTATGTTCCATGCCACATTATTGATGATATCTACATGTTTTATACACATTATATGTCATATTTATGCGTTTTCCGGAACTAACCTATTGACGAGATGCCGAAGGGCCAGTTCCTGTTTTCTGCTGTTTTTGGTTCCAGAAATCCTAGTAAGGAAATATTCTCGCAATCGGACGAAATCAAGACCCAGCATCCTATTTTCATCGGAAGCATCCAGAACACCCGAGAGCCGCCAGAGGGGGGCCACAGGGCCCCCAGATGATAGGGTGGCGCTGCCCACCCCTGGCCGCGCGGCCTGATGGCGTGTATTTCACACGTTCGTTGGGCAACCCCAAGAGGAAGGTATGATGCGCACAGCAGCAAGTTTTCCCTCAGAAAGAAACCAAGGTTTATCGAACCAGGAGGAGCCAAGAAGCACGTTGAAGGTTGATGGCGGCGAGATGTAGTGCGGCGCAACACCGGGGATTCCGGCGCCAACGTGGAACCCGGACAACACAACCTAAGTACTTTGCCCCAACGAAACGAGTGAGGTTGTCAATCTCACCGGCTTGCTGTAACAAAGGATTAACCGTATTGTGTGGAAGATGATTGTTTGCAGAGAAAACAGTAAAAACAAGTATTGCAAGTAGATTGTATTTCGAGTAAAGAGAATTGGACCGGGGTCCACAGTTCACTAGAGGTGTCTCTCCCATAAGACGAACAAAGCATGTTGGGTGAACAAATTACAGTTGGGCAATTGACAAATAAAGAGAGCATAACAATGCACATACATATCATGATGAGTATAGTGAGATTTAATTGGGCATTACGACAAAGTACATAGACCGCCATCCAACCGCATCTATGCCTAAAAAGTCCACCTTCGGGTTATCATCCGAACCCCTCCGGTATTAAGTTGCAAAGCAACGAGACAATTGCATTAAGTATGGTGCGTAATGTAATCAACAACTACATCCTTAGACATAGCATCAATGTTTTATCCCTAGTGGCAACAAGCACAACACAACCTTAGAACATTTCATCACTCGTCCCGAGTGTCAATGCGAGCATGAACCCACTATCGAGCATAAGTACTCCCTCTTGGAGTTAAAAGCATCTACTTGGCCGGAGCATCTACTAATAACGGAGAGCATGCAAGATCATAAACAACACATAAGCATAACTTTGATAATCAACATAACAAGTATTCTCTATTCATCGGATCCCAACAAACGCAACATATAGAATTACGGATAGATGATCTTGATCATGATAGGCAGCTCACAAGATCCGACAATGATAGCACAATGGGGAGAAGACAACCATCTAGCTACTGCTATGGACCCATAGTCCAGGGGTAGACTACTCACTCATCACTCCGGAGGCGACCATGGCGGTGTAGAGTCCTCCGGGAGATGATTCCCCTCTCCGGCAGGGGTGCGGGAGGCGATCTCCAGGATCCCCCGAGATGGGATCGGCGGCGACGGCGTCTCGGTAAGGTTTTCCGTATCGTGGCTCTCGGTATCGGGGGTTTCGTCACGGAGGCTTTAAGTAGGCGGAAGGGTAGGTCGAGAGGCGGCACGGGGGCCCAAACCACGGGCCGGCGCGGCCGGGGGTGGGGCCGCGCCGCCCTAGGGTTTGGCCACCCCGTGGCCCCTCTTCGTCTCGTCTTCGGTCTTCCGGAAGCTTCGTGTAAAAATAGGCCTCCGGGCTTTTATTTCGTCCAATTCCGAGAATATTTCTTTACTAGGATTTCCGAAACCAAAAACAGCAGAAAACAAGCAATCGGCACTTCGGCATCTTGTTAATAGGTTAGTTCCGGAAAATGCACGAATATGACATAAAGTGTGCATAAAACATGTAGATAACATCAATAATGTGGCATGGAACACAAGAAATTATCGATACGTTGGAGACGTATCAGCATCCCTAAGCTTAGTTCTCGCTCGTCCCGAGCAGGGTAAAACGATAACAAAGATAATTTCGGAGTGACATGCCATCATAATCTTGATCATACTATTTGTAAAGCATATGTAAAGAATGCAGCGATCAAAACAATGTGTATGACATGAGTAAACAAGTGAATCATAAAGCAAAGACTTTTCATGAATAGCACTTCAAGACAAGCATCAATAAGTCTTGCATAAGAGTTAACTCATAAAGCAATAATTCAAAGTAAAGGTATTGAAGCAACACAAAAGAAGATTAAGTTTCAGCGGTTGCTTTCAACTTGTAACATGTATATCTCATGGATATTGTCAACATAGAGTAATATAATAAGTGCAATAAGCAAGTATGTAGGAATCAATGCACAGTTTACACAAGTGTTTGCTTCTTGAGGTGGATAGAAATAGGTGAACTGACTCAACATTGAAAGTAAAAGAATGGTCCTCATAGAGGAAAAGTATCGATTGCTATATTTGTGCTAGAGCTTTGATTTTGAAAACATGAAACAATTTTGTCAACGGTAGTAATAAAGCATATGCATCATGTAAATTATATCTTATAAGTTGCAAGCCTCATGCATAGTGTACTAATAGTGCTCGCACCTTGTCCTAATTAGCTTGGACTACCTGGATTATCACCGCAATACATATGCTTTAACCAAGTTTCACAAAGGGGTACCTCTATGCCGCCTGTACAAAGGTCTAAGGAGAAAGCTCGCATTTGGATTTCTCGCTTTTGATTATTCTCAACTTAGACATCCATACCGGGACAACATAGACAACAGATAATGGACTCCTCTTTTAATGCTTTAAGCATTTGACAACAATTAATTCTCATTAGAGGTTTGAGGATGTTTGTCCAAAACTGAAACTTCCACCATGGATCATGGCTTTAGTTAGCGGCCCAATGTTCTTCTCTCACAATATGCATGCTCAAACCATTCAACTCAGTGTAGATCACCCTTACTTCAGACAAGACGAACATGCATAGCAACTCACATGAAATTCAACAATGAGTTGATGGCGTTCCCCAGTAAACATGGTTATCGCACAACAAGCAACTTAATAAGAGATAAAGTGCATAATTACATATTCAATACCACAATAGTTTTTAAGCTATTTGTCCCATGAGCTATATATTGCAAAGGTGAATGATGGAATTTTAAAGGTAGCACTCAAGCAATTTACTTTGGAATGGCGGGAAAATACCATGTAGTATAGGTAGGTATGGTGGACACAAATGGCATAGTGGTTGGCTCAAGTATTTTGGATGCATGAGAAGTATTCCCTCTCGATACAAGGTTTAGGCTAGCAAGGCTTATTTGAAACAAACACAAGGATGAACCGGTGCAGCAAAACTCACATAAAAGACATATTGAAAACATTATAAGACTCTACACCGTCTTCCTTGTTGTTCAAACTCAATACTAGAAATTATCTAGACTTTAGAGAAACCAAATATGCAAACCAAATTTTAGCATGCTCTATGTATTTCTTCATTAATGGGTGCAAAGCATATGATGCAAGAGCTTAAACATGAGCACAACAATTGCCAAGTATCACATTACCCAAGACATTTTTAGCAATTACTACATGTATCATTTTCCGATTCCAACCATATAACAATTTAACGAAGGAGAAACTTCGCCATGAATACTATGAGTAGAAACCAAGGACATATTTGTCCATATGCTACAGCGGAGTGTGTATCTCTCCCATAAAGTGAATGCTAGGATCCATTTTATTCAAACAAAACAAAAACAAAAACAAACCGACGCTCCAAGAAAAAGCACATAAGATGTGGCCGAATAAAAATGTAGTTTTAGGGGAGGAACCTGATAATTTGTTGATGAAGAAGGGGATGCCTTGGGCATCCCCAAGCTTAGACGCTTGAGTCTTCTTGATATATGCAGGGGTGAACCATGGGGTGCATCCCCAAGCTTAGAGCTTTCACTCTCCTTGATCACGTTGCATCATACTCCTCTCTTGACCCTTGAAAACTTCCTCCACACCAAACTCGAAACAACTCATTAGAGGGTTAGTGCACAATATAAATTGACATATTCAGAGGTGACACAATCATTCTTAACACTTCTGGACATTGCATAATGCTACTGGACATTAGTGGATCAAAGAAATTCATCCAACATAGCGAAAGAGGCAATGCGAAATAAAAGGCAGAATCTGTCAAAACAGAACAGTTCGTATTGACGAATTTTAAAAATGGCACCAGACTTGCTCAAACGAAAATGCTCAAATTGAATGAAAGTTGCGTACATATCTGAGGATCATGCTCGTAAATTGGCGTAATTTTCTGAGCTACCTACAGGGAGGTGGACCCAGATTCGTGACAGCAAAGAAATCTGGAACTGCGCAGTAATCCAAATCTAGTACTTACTTTTCTATCAACGGCTTAACTTGGCACAACAAAACTCAAAACTAAGATAAGGAGAGGTTGCTACAGTAGTAAATAACTTCCAAGACACAAAATAAAAACAAAGTACTGTAGGTAAAAACATGGGTTGTCTCCCATAAGCGCTTTTCTTTAACGCCTTTCAGCTAGGCGCAGAAAGTGTGTATCAAGTAACATCGAGAGATGAAGCATCAACATCATAGTTTGTTCTAATAATAGAATCATAAGGTACCTTCATTCTCTTTCTAGGGAAGTGTTCCATACCTTTCTTGAGAGGAAATTGATATTTTATATTACCTTCCCTCATATCAATAATAGCACCAACAGTTCAAGAAAAGGTCTTCCCAATATAATTGGACAAGATGCATTGCATTCAATATCCAAGACAACAAAATCAACGGGGACAAGGTTATTGTTAACGGTGATGCGAACATTATCAACTTTACCCAAAGGTTTCTTTGTAGAATGATCAGCAAGATTAACATCCAAATAACAATTTTTCAGCGGTGGCAAGTCAAGCATATTATAAATTTTCTTAGGCATAACGAAATACTTGCACCAAGATCACATAAAGCATTGCAATCAAAATCTTTAACCTTCATCTTAATGATGGGCTCCCAACCATCTTCTAGCTTTTTAGGAATAGAGGCTTCGCGCTCTAATTTCTCTTCTCTAGCTTTTATGAGAGCATTTGTAATATGATGCGTGAAAGCCAAATTTATAGCACTAGCATTAGGACTTTTAGCAAGTTTTTGCAAGAACTTTATAAGTTCAGAGATGTGGCAATCATCAAAATTCAAATCATTATAATCTAAAGCAATGGGATCATCATCCCCAATATTGGAAAAAATTTCAGCAGCTTTATCACGAGCAGTTTCGAGCAATTTTAGCGGTTTCGGTGCAGTTTTTCGCGCTTTGCATTAGAAGTGGAAACATTGCGAACACCAATTCTTTTATTAGTATGAGTAGGAGGTGCAGCAACATGTGTAGCATTAGCATTACTAGTGGTGGTAATAGTCCAAACTTTAGCTATATTCTTTTCTTTAGCTAGTTTTTCATTTTCTTCTCTATCCCACCTAGCACGCAGTTCAGCCATTAATCTTATATTCTCATTAATTCTAACTTGAATGGCATTTGCTGTAGTAGTAATTTTATTATGATAATTCTCACTAGGCAAAACTTTTGATTTCAAAAGATCAACATCAGAGGCAAGACTATCAACTCTAGAAACAAGAATATCAATTTTACCAAGCTTTTCTTCAACAGATTTGTTAAAAGCAGTTTGTGTACTAATAAATTCTTTAAGCATGGCTTCAAGTCCAGGGGTGAATTCCTATTATTGTTGTAAGAATTTCCATAAGAATTACCATAGCCGTTGCCATTATTATAAGGATATGGCCTATAGTTGTTACTAGAATTGTTCCGGTAAGCATTGTTGTTGAAATTATTATTTTTAATGAAGTTTACATCAACATGTTCTTCTTGTGCAACCAATGAAGCTAACGGAACATTATTAGGATCAATATTAGTCCTATCATTCACAAGCATAGACATAATAGCATCAACCTTATCATTCAAGGAAGAGGATTCCTCAACAGAATTTACCTTCTTACCTTGTGGAGCTCTTTCCGTGTGCCATTCAGAGTAGTTGATCATCATATTATCAAGAAGCCTTGTTGCTTCACCAAGAGTGATGGACATAAAGGTACCTCCAGCAGCTGAATCCAATAAATTCCGCGAAGAAAAATTTAGTCTCGCATAGAAGGTTTGGATGATCATCCAAGTAGTCGAGTCCATGGGTTGGGCAATTTTTAACCAGAGATTTCATTCTTTCCCAAGCTTGAGCAACATGTTCAGTATCTAATTGTTTAAAATTCATTATGCTACTCCTCAAAGATATAATTTTAGCAGGGGGATAATATCTACCAATAAAAGCATCCTTGCATTTAGTCCATGAATCAATACTATTCTTAGGCAGAGATAGCAACCAATCTTTAGCTCTTCCTCTTAATGAGAAAGGGAACAATTTTAGTTTAATAATATCACCATATACATCTTTATACTTTTGCATTTCACATATTTCAACAAAATTATTAAGATGGGCAGCAGCATTATCAGAACTATTTCCAGAAAATTGATCTTTCATAACAAGATTCAGTAAAGCAGGTTTAATTTCAAAGAATTCTGCTGTAGTAGCAGGTGGAGCAATAGGTGTGCATAAGAAATCATTATTATTTGTGGTTGTGAAGTCACACAACTTAGTATTTTCAGCGTTGGCCATTTTAGCAACAGTAATTAAAGCAAACTAGATAAAGTAAATGCAAGTAAACTAATTTTTTTGTGTTTTTGATATAGCAAACAAGATAGCAAATAAAGTAAAACTAGCAACTAATTTTTTTTGTATTTTGATTTAGTGCAGCAAACAAAGTAGTAAATAAAACTAAGCAAGACAAAAACAAAGTAAAGAGATTGAGAAGTGGAGACTCCCCTTGCAGCGTGTCTTGATCTCCCCGGCAACGGCGCCAGAAAATGTGCTTGATGGCGTGTATTTCACACGTTCGTTGGGCAACCCCAAGAGGAAGGTATGATGCGCACAGCAGCAAGTTTTCCCTCGGAAAGAAACCAAGGTTTATCGAACCAGGAGGAGCCAAGAAGCACGTTGAAGGTTGATGGCGGCGAGATGTAGTGCGGCGCAACACCAGGGATTCCGGCGCCAACGTGGAACCTGCACAACACAACCAAAGTACTTTGCCCCAACGAAACAGTGAGGTTGTCAATCTCACCGGCTTGCTGTAACAAAGGATTAACCGTATTGTGTGGAAGATGATTGTTTGCAGAGAAAACAGTAAAAACAAGTATTGCAATGAGATTGTATTTCAGTAAAGAGAATTGGACCGGGGTCCACAGTTCACTAGAGGTGTCTCTCCCATAAGACGAACAAGCATGTTGGGTGAACAAATTACGGTTGGGCAATTGAAAAATAAAGAGAGCATAACAATGCACATACATATCATGATGAGTATAGTGAGATTTAATTGGGCATTACGACAAAGTACATAGACCGCCATCCAACTGCATCTATGCCTAAAAAGTCCACCTTCGGGTTATCATCCGAACCCCTCCAGGTATTAAGTTGCAAAGCAACGAGACAATTGCATTAAGTATGGTGCGTAATGTAATCAACAACTACATCCTTAGACATAGCATCAATGTTTTATCCCTAGTGGCAACGAGCACAACACAACCTTAGAACTTTTCGTCCATCGTCCCGGTGTCAATGCGAGGCATGAACCCACTATCGAGCATAAGTACTCCCTCTTGGAGTTAAAAGCATCTACTTGGCCGGAGCATCTACTAATAACGGAGAGCATGCAAGATCATAAACAACACATAAGCATAACTTTGATAATCAACATAACAAGTATTCTCTATTCATCGGATCCCAACAAACGCAACATATAGAATTACAGATAGATGATCTTGATCATGATAGGCAGCTCACAAGATCCGACAATGATAGCACAATGGGGAGAAGACAACCATCTAGCTACTGCTATGGACCCATAGTCCAGGGGTAGACTACTCACTCATCACTCCGGAGGCGACCATGGCGGTGTAGAGTCCTCCGGGAGATGATTCCCCTCTCCGGCAGGGTGCCGGAGGCGATCTCCAGGATCCCCCGAGATGGGATCGGCGGCGACGGCGTCTCGGTAAGGTTTTCCGTATCGTGGCTCTCGGTACTGGGGGTTTCGTCACGGAGGCTTTAAGTAGGCGGAAGGGTAGGTCGAGAGGCGGCACAGGGGCCCAAACCACGGGCCGGCGCGGCCGGGGGTGGGGCCGCGCCGCCCTAGGGTTTGGCCACCCCGTGGCCCCTCTTCGTCTCGTCTTCGGTCTTCCGGAAGCTTCGTGTAAAAATAGGCCTCCGGGCTTTTATTTCGTCCAATTCCGAGAATATTTCTTTACTAGGATTTCTGAAACCAAAAACAGCAGAACAACGAATCGGCACTTCGGCATCTTGTTCATAGGTTAGTTCTAGAAAATGCACGAATATGACATAAAGTGTGCATAAAACATGTAGATACCATCAATAATGTGGCATGGAACACAAGAAATTATCGATACGTTGGAGACGTATCACGGCCCTATGGTGTCGTCGCCCCTTCGACCTTCTGACGCTGCCTCTTCGCCTATATAAAGGTCCCAGACCTAAAACCTCGATACGAAAAAGCCACGGTACGAGAAACCTGCCAGAGCCGCCGCCATCGCGAAGCCAAGATCTGGGGGACAGGAGTCTCTGTTCCGGCACGCCGCCAGGACGGGGAAGTGCCCCCGGAAGGCTTCTCCATCGACACCACCGCCATCTTCATCAACGCTGCTTGTCTCCCATGAGGAGGGAGTAGTTCTCCATCGAGGCTCGGGGCTGTACCGGTAGCTATGTGGTTAATCTCTCTCCTATGTACTTCAATACAATGATCTCATGAGCTGCTTTACATGATTGAGATTCATATGAGTTTTGTATCACAATTCATCTATGTGCTACTCTAGTGATGTTATTAAAGTATTCTATTCCTCTCTGCATGGTGTAAAGTGGACAAGGTGTGCATCATGTAGTACTTGGCGTAGTTTATGATCGTGATCTCTTATGGATTGTGAAGTTAACTATTACTATGATGGTATTGATGTGATCTATTTGGTTATGTTGATCTATCTTGCACTCTAAGGTTATTTAAATATGAACATTGAATTGTGGAGCTTGTTAACTCCGGCATTGAGGGTTCGTGTAATCCTACGCAATGGTGTTCATCATCCAACAAGAGTGTAGAGTATGCATTTATCTATTCTGTTATGTGATCAATGTTGAGAGTGTCCACTAGTGAAAGTCTAATCCCTAGGCCTTGTTCCTAAATACTGCTACGCTGCTTGTTTACTGTTTTACTATGTTTCTACTGCCTGCAATATTACCACCATCAACTACACGCCAGCAAGCACTTTTCTGGCACCATTGCTACTGCTCATACTTATTTATACCACCTGTATTTCACTATCTCTTCGCCGAACTAGTGCACCTATTAGGTGTGTTGGGGACACAAGAGACTTCTTGCTTTGTGGTTGCGGGGTTGCATGAGAGGGATATCTTTGACCTCTTCCTCCCTGAGTTCGATAAACCTTGGGTGATCCACATAAGGGAAACTTGCTGCTGTTCTACAAACCTCTGCTCTTGGAGGCCCAACACTGTCTACAAGAATAGAAGCTCCCGTAGACATCAAGGTGGAAGGTGAATCTCCCTCCTTGGCCCTTGAGAGTTCCTGTTCGGTGCTAGGAAAGTTCGGCAGTCCTTCTCGAGATGACCCGACTGTCTTTTCCCATTATTATCGAGAAAGATGTGCTTCTGACATGGTCCCTTCAGGAGATCCTCGGGTGATACATATGGCCTTTGGAACCTTGGTCACTATTTTGCCTGTTAGATCGGGGAGCATCCCTGTAGTCACTGCGTTGCTAGTTGCTCCTCTGATAGTCATCTCGATTATTTCCTCCACTATTCCCTCGGAAACCAGCCGCTATTCGGACAGGGCCATTGTAGTCTGAGAACTGTCGAGAAAAAAATCGTCTATTTTGATTGTTTCTATTGCGACCGTCGTCAGGTGACATGTGCCGTTTGTTTTGAACAGCATCTTCTCCATCTGCCCAGTGATTCGCTATGTCCATGAGCGCTGCTATTGTTTTCGGGTTAGTCCTTCCCAAGTCCTCGATTAGGTCCTTTCTTCGGATCCCTGCAACAAACGCATCTATTGCTCTTTCGTCAGATATATTTTCTTCCGAATTTTTGACAATGTTCCACCTCTGGATGTACGTCCTCATTGGCTCATCAAACTTCTGTCTGCAGGCCCTCAGCTGCTCTATCGATGCCGGTTTCTTGCACGTGGATAGAAATTTTTTCACAAACATATCCTCGAAAGTTTCCTAGCTATCAATGGATCCTGCTGGTAGCTTTTTTATCCATGACCTTGCGGCTCCGCTTAGGTGGACCTGGATGCTCTGCATGGCAGTTGCTTTAGTTCCACCTGTCAACTTCATTGTCTCCACATAGTCGACAAACCAGTCCTCAGGATCTTGCAAACCATCGAATTTTTTGTAGTTGTCAGGTAACTTAAACCAAGACGGAACCCGAGTTTTACGAACTCGTCGAGTAAAGCAAGAGATCTCACACATATCCTCCTCATCTACTTCTGGTGAATGCCGATACTCTCTCCTTTCTTGTCGTGCTCTATCAACTCATGCTTGCGTCGTTGTGTCTCTTGCGTCACCTGTCCTTGGAGGATCTTGCGCTACTACGGTGGGCCGAGGACTATTTCGCCTTGGTGCACCTTCGGGTGGTGCGCTTGTATTAGCGAACGTTGTTCCCATGGATCCAACTCCTGCCATAGCCATGTGGTACAATGCTTCTCTTGCATCTCCAGGAGGTGGCTTGGATGCCAATATGTAAGCCTGAGTTGCCGTGTATCCATCTTCCGGTGTTTTGGGGATGATGTTTTCTCTTGTGTCTATTGACATAAAAGACATGTCGAGGTTTTGGATCAGATGCTCCCGCTCGCCCTCATGTATATGCTGCAACCAAGATCTTCCTCTATCACGAGCTGCTCTATGGTTATCTCCCGAGGTTCCTGATTGTCGACTTTGCTTAGCTCTTCGCCTGCTCGACGCGGAGGCTGCAGCTTTTCTTTGCTCGAGTATCACCCTTTGTTTTTCCAACTCTCGGCTAGCGCATGCGAGTATATATTGATATGCTTGCAGATCTTCCGCCGTGGCCGTGGTAGTCATCAGTTCTGTACCGTTCATAGCTCTTGTCACTCTGTCCCAAGCTGCTTGCGAAAGTTGTAACCTCTAGCGAGGCGTAGGCCCAACGTACTTGCTACCCAATCCTCGTGTGAGGTCAGCGGATCGATGTATGGATTTTCCAAATCATCGAAGGCCTCTGATGCTTCCTCATCTGGACGACTTGTCTCGCCAATCACATAAACTTGATGGTATGTTGGCATTGTGTGCTCATCTTCAGGGTCGGTGACACTGTCGTAACGATCGGCGAAGACCTCCCGAATAGAAGTAGATCTGTCGATGAAGTTGAAGCTATCGATGCTTTCCAAGTCGATGTCCAGATCGCAGTCTGTAAACGACCCGAAAGACATCCCGCCGAACAGATTGGCGAGATCTCCGCCGGTGGCGGGCTTGATGCAGCTTGCCGATGAAATTTCTTCGTCGTTTGACTTGATTGATGATGAAGATCCCGAGAAATTGGAACCAACCGCTAACGGTCCCGAATAGATGGGTGCCGCTAAACGATGTGATCCTTCTTTCCCGACGCAGAAGTGGAAGCTCCCGAACTTAATCTCCATTGGCTCTTCCAGATAGGCATATGCATCCAAATGGACGGGAGGGTGAGGAACAAAATCAACGGGACCAGTTTTGATCTGTTTACCTCCATCCATCGCGTTGCTTGCCACCGAAGATGTCGACGATGTTGAACGTGCCATCGAGATCAGCTCCTTGTCGCCTCTAATCCCCACAGACGGTGCCAATTGACAATGAATGGATCGTAGAGAACAAGAGGGGGGGTGAATGGACGCTACGTCAAGTTTTAGTCTTTTTCAATTTTAGCGGTGCGGAAGGTAAAGGTGATTGCTTTAGTGGTGTCGGTGATCCTACAATGATCCTAGAACAAGTGCAACAAGCAAAGGAACAAGCAAGATAGTAAGAGTAAGGAGCGGGACAACCGGATGGCGCGGAGACGAGGCGAGGTTTGTTTCCCGCAGTTCCTCTCACAAAAGAGAGTACATCTGCATTGAGGAGGTGCTAGCCTCACACAAGAGACTAGGCGGCCACACCATGAAGGAAGGCCTCACCTTCTTCCTCAAGAGAGCTCCACAAAGGGGCTCCCCCTTCTCCACTAAGACACCGGTCGAGGCGGTGATTCCTTCACAAGGTTGGGGCGAGCTCCACACCACAAGGAGGCTCCCAACAACCTATGGGACTAGCACAACACCAAGCTAGCCTACATAGGTGCACTTTCTCCAAGATCCCACCATAGGAACCCTAACACCAAGATCCACTAAGGAGTAGCAAGTATTGGTGAAATCTCTCTTGGTAGAACTATAGATCGGGGTCTCCTCCACCACTCCTCAAAATTTGGGCAAGATTGGTTGGATGGTTGGGGAGATCCTCAAGGTTTAAGCTCAGCAACAATGGAGGAGAGAGAGAGAGAGAGATAAAAACGAGTTGGGGAAGAAGGGGCCCTTAAATAGGCTCTCCCAAATCCAACCGTTATGTCCAGTTTTTGCCTAAGCGGTACTACCGCTGTGAGTTCGAAATCCCACAGATCTAGTCCACGTGGACATAGAGCGGTACTACCGCTCGCGGTACCGCTCGAGGTACCGCAATGGGGTCCAAACCTTACTGGATCCAAAGCGGTACCACAGCGGTACCGAAGCGGTACTGTCGTAACTAGTTATGGTACTTGAGCGGTACCGTGAGAGGTACTACCGCTCGCAAGCGGTACTACTGCTCCAGGTACCGCAGAGGTACCGTAACTCGTACTGTGGGTCAAAACCAGTGCAGAACCTTAGAGCGGTACCGTGAGCTGTACCAGTAGGGGTAGCGGTACTACCGCTACTGGTACCGGTAGTACCGGCCTGACAGAAACTGTATTTCTCCCCTTTTTCTCTCCAGCCATGTCACCTCGCGATACACACACAAAACCAGAAAACCTATAAGCTACGCTTCAGTCCTCCGATCTTGATGTGTCCAGCGAGGTCACCGTGCACTTGCAAATCTAACAACGATACTCAAAGCACACGGTGAGATTACTCATGTGTTGTCATCAAACACACAAAACCCGGGGTTCAGACTTTGCTCTTTCAATCTCCCCCTTTTTGGTGTTTGATGACAACACAAGACTTTGCAAAAGCATATGATATTATAATGAGATTCTTAGATTTGCAAAAGCTCGACAGAGCTCCACCTAAACATGTGCATATTTTGAATATGTATTTGAATACAAATACACACGTCCTAGAGGAATAACTCCCCCTAGATTTTACAAACCAAGCACATATGCAACAATGATACTTGACATGTTCAAATAGCATATGCGCAATATGGAGGCAACACAAGATCATGCAAGGAGTTTTGGGTGAAGTTATCATACCTTTGCCTTGAGAATACCCAAACTCACCGTAAGATGCCTCCATAGAGTTGATGTAGCCACAAGAGAAGATAAACAACGAGAATGAAAAGGCTGCAATCAACGAAGGTCCCCATGCAAAGAACCCATCCGAATAAGAACTTATCCCCCTTTGGCATCGGAACACCAAAAAGGAGGGTAAGGAAACTATAAGGATGGTAAGAGAGAACATACAACCATGCTTGCAAAAACCAAAGGGAAACAAAGCTTGAATCAGACTCTCCAAAAACATGGAGACGAAGATAACAAAAAGGAAAGAAAAAAAGTCACAAAGAAACACAAAGAACCGAAAAACTCCTCAAGGAGGAGCTTGGTGGCCGAAGCCACCGTGTAAGAGTATAGTAGTGTGAGGTCGCGTAGATGTATCTAGGACTCACGACTACAACTCAACATGAAGCTCATTAGTCACTTATTTGACAAATAGCATATGTTTTGGATTTCTTTATGCATTATGGGGGGAGGGATAGCTCAATAAGTTTAGACCGCACTCCCCCTATGTTCATGCGTGCCTTTCATCTAGATATATAGTTTGAGAGTGGTATGTGCGCACGACGGTCAAGCAAAGTTCGATGGATCAATGATATTTAGCTCATGCCTCAACTCAATGAAACGTTTCTCGTCCAAGGGCTTCGTAAAGATGTCCGCCAATTGCTCCTTGGTGCCAATGAAGGATAGAACAATATCTCTTCGTGCAATGTGGTCCCGGATGAAGTGGTTCCTTATCTCAATGTGCTTCGTCTTGCCATGAAGAACCTGATTGTAGGCAATCTTGATTGCGCTCTCATTGTCACACAAAAGAGGCACCTTGCTATACTCGAGTCCATAATCCTGCAAGGTTTGCCTCATCCAAAAGATTTGAACACAACTACTTGCCGCGGCAACATACTCGGCTTCCGCGGTGGAGACGGAGACACAATTTTTCTTCTTCGAGGACTAACACACCAAGGATCTTCTAAGAAAGTGACAAGCCCCAGATGTAGACTTCCTATCAACCTTGTCACCCGCCCAATCGGAGTCGGTGAAGCCTGATACGTCTCAAACGTATCTATAATTTCTTATGTTCCATGCTACTTTTATGATGATACTCACATGTTTTATACACATTATATGTCATTATTATGCATTTTACTGGCACTAACCTATTGACGAGATGCCGAAGAGCCGATTCTTGTTTTCTGCTGTTTTTGGTTTCAGAAATCCTAGTAAGGAAATATTCTCGGAATTGGACGAAATCAACGCCCAGGGGCTTATTTTTCCACGAAGCTTCCAGAAGACCGAGGGAGATACGAAATGGGGCCACGGGGCGCCGCCACACTAGGGCGGCGCGGCCTAGAGGGGGCCCGCGTGGCCCTAGCGTGTGGGGCCCCCGTGACTCCTCCGACTCCGCCCTTCCGCCTACTTAAAGCCTTCGTCGCGAAACCCCCAGTACCGAGAGCCACGATACGGAAAACCTTCCAGAGACGCCGCCACCACCAATCCCATCTCGGGGGGATTCAGGAGATCGCCTCCGGCACCCTGCCGGAGAGGGGAATCATCTCCCGGAGGTCTCTTCATCGCCATGATCGCCTCCGGATCGATGTGTGAGTAGTCCACCCCTGGACTATGGGTCCATAGCAGTAGCTAGATGGTTGTCTTCTCCTCATTGTGCTATCATGTTAGATCTTGTGAGCTGGCTATCATGATCAAGATCATCTATTTGTAATGCTACATGTTGTGTTTGTTGGGATCCGATGAATATTGAATACTATGTCAAGTTGATTATCAATCTATCATATATGTTGTTTATGTTCTTGCATGCTCTCGTTGCTAGTAGAGGCTCTGGCCAAGTTGATACTTGTAACTCCAAGAAGGAGTATTTATGCTCGATAGTGGGTTCATGCCTCCATTGAATCTGGGGGAGTGACAGCAACCTCTAAGGTTGTGGATGTGATGTTGCCACTAGGGATAAAACATTGATGCTTTGTCTAAGGATATTTGTGTTGATTACATTACGCACCATACTTAATGCAATTGTCTGTTGTTTGCAACTTAATACTGGAAGGGGTTCGGATGATAACTCCGAAGGTGGACTTTTTAGGCATAGATGCATGCTTGGATAGCGGTCTATGTACTTTGTCGTAATGCCCCGATTAAATCTCATAGTACTCATCATGATATATGTATGTGCATTGTTATGCCTTCTTTATTTGTCAATTGCCCAACTGTAATTTGTTCACCCAACATGCTATTTCTTATCGGAGAGACACCACTAGTGAGCTGTGGACCCCGATCCATTCTTTACATCCGAAATACAATCTCATCGCAATTGTTCTTTACTTGTTCTTCGCAAACAAACATCATCTTCCACACTATACATCTAATCCTTTGTTTATAGCAAGCCGGTGAGATTGACAACCTCACTGTTACGTTGGGGCAAAGTACTTTGATTGTGTTGTGCAGGTTCCACGTTGGCGCCGGAATCCTTGGTGTTGCACCGCACTACACTCCCCCACCAACAACCTTCACGTGTTCCTTGACTCCTACTGGTTCGATAACCTTGGTTTCTTACTGAGGGAAAACTTGCAGCTGTGCGCATCACACCTTCCTCTTGGGGTTCCCAACGGACGTGTGTCTTGCACGCTATCAAAGCCAACCAAAGCAAAGTCCGTGTCCCATGGGTACCATAGTCCGAAGTGTGGGGTATCAACTAAATATCGAAAGATCCTTTTGACCGCCACAATGTGGCTTTCCTTCGGGCTTGCTTGAAACCGTGCACACATACCAACGCTTAACATTATATCCGGGCTAGAGGCACAAAGGTAAAGAAGCAAACCTATCATCGAACGGTAGAGCATGGGATCCACCGCCTTGCTGGTCTCGTCAAGAGAGAGTTGACACTTGAGGTGCATCGGAGTTCCAATGCCCTTGGCGTCCTTCATGTCGAAGCGCTTGAGCATGTCTTGGAGATACTTTCCTTGATTGATGAAGGTGGCTTGCCACATTTGCTTGATCTCAAACCCAAGGAAGTACTTGAGTTCACCCATCATCGACATCTCGAACCTATTAGTCATCAACTTAGCAAACTCATCATTCAATTTTGTGTTAGTCGAGCCAAATATGATGTCATCTACATAGAGTTGGCATACGAAAAGCTCCCCATTGACTTTCTTAGTAAAAAGAGTGGGATCGATTTTCCCTACTTCGAAACCACGATCTTCAAGCAACTCCTTTAGATGCTCATACCAAGCTCTAGGAGCTTGTTTGAGTCCATATAGGGCCTTTTTGAGCTTGAAGACATGGTCAGGGAAATGGGGGTCCTCGAACCCCGGGGGTTGATACGTCTCCAACGTATCTATAATTTCTTATGTTCCATGCTAGATTTATGCCAATAGCTACATGTTTTATATGCACTTTATATCATATTATGGCATTTATTGGACTAACCTATTAACAAGATGACACAGTGCCAGTTTCTGTTTATTATGTCTATTTATTGCAGAAAAGGCCCAAAAACCAAAGTGCTCGGGAAAATCCAGAAAAATTACAGAAATTCTATTTCGCCAGAAGACCCATGGAGCCAGAAGGGCCAGGCCAGAGGAGGCCCACGGCCTCCTCCCCATCCACTAGCGCGGCCAGGAGGGGGGCGGCGCCGCCCTATGGGGTGGGCCCCTCGGGCACCCCCTCGCGCCGCCCTTTCGCCTATATTAAGCTACTGCCCTGAAAACCCTAAGGGGATCGACGCTTTCTCTAGAAGAGTTCCGTAGCTCCGCCGCCACCAAAAACCCTAATTCGGGGGACAGAAGTCTCTGTTTCGGCACCCTGCCGGGACGGGGAATTGCCCCCGGAGCCATCTCCATCGACTCCATCGCCATCTTCATCGCTGTTGTTGTCTCCCATAATGAGGAGGGCGTAGTTCTCCCCCGAGGCTGAGGGCTCTACCGGTAGCTATGTGGTTCATCTGTCTCTCCCATGGTGTGATCTTTATGTGATCATGAGCTTTGTAATCTAGTTGAATATGTAGATGTTACTCTTGTCTATTATGCACTCTAGAGTAACTTTAATATGAACTCCGGAGTCACTCTCCACGGTGTGATGGTGACAGTGTGCCCATCGTGTGTGATTCCTTTATGACGTTGTGGAGCTTGTTTACTCCGGCTTGAGGTGTGCTTTTGCAGCCCTACACAATGAATGGTGTTTGTTATCCAACAAGAGAGTGTTTGAGAGTAGCATTTATTTATTCAATTATGTGATCATTGTTGAGAGTGTCCACTAGTGAAAGTATGATCCCTAGGCCTTCTTTCTAAGCATTGAAACACCGTTTCCAACAAGTTCTGCTACATGTTCGCTTGCTGCCATTTTTATTTCAGATTGCAATTACTACTTATAATCATCCATATTACTTGTATTTCACTATCTCTTTGCCGAACTAGTGCACCTATACATCTGACAAGTGTATTAGGTGTGTTGGGGACACAAGAGACTTCTTGTATCTTAATTGCAGGGTTGCTTGAGAGGGATATCTTTGACATCTACCTCCCTGAGTTCGATAAACCTTGGGCGATTCACTTAACGGAAACTTGCTGCTGTTCTACGAACCTCTGCTCTTGGAGGCCCAACATTGTCTACAAGTATAGAAGCATGCGTAGACATC
>NC_061511.1:269396472-269413402 GCF_022539505.1 Lolium rigidum
TTGTTAAGGCTTCCAAGTGTTCTTTGTCTCCCCTTGTGTCGAATCAATAAATTGGGTAATACTTCCCTCGAAGACTGTTGCGATCCCCTATACTTGTGGGTCATCAGAGATCAGGTGGTAGCAGTGGCTGAATGGACTCGGACGACAAGCCCCGTGTCCTGTAAGTGGGTGAAGCCACAAGTTCCTCCAAAAGGGTTCGACTTCGACGTGACCAAAGCTGAGCAGATTTTCGACCTCTTACTCACGGAGAAGCATATAAAGGTACCCGAAGGCCACAAGATCCCCACGGCGCAAGATCTGAACGGAAAGCCATACTGCAAATGGCATAACACGTTCTCCCACACCACCAACGACTGCAGGGTGTGGCGGCAGCAGATCCAAATGGCGATAGAAAATGGACGGTTGATTTTTAACCAGTACGCCATGAAGGTCGACACACACCCTTTTCCCGCCGTTAACATGGTGGAGTACACTTACCATGAAGAGTGCTAGCCAGATTTCTCGTGCAATATCAACATGGTGGAACTTGGGCACCACTCTGGTAAGGACGAAGATGAGGGCAGCTGCTCTCATAGCAAAGACACAGAGGAAGCCGCTCCACGCGATCGGCTCCGCCAAGATGGCAAGCGCTACGTCACAGAGGGAGAAGTGAAGAACATAAGATATCAGCGACCTCTCTCTGATCACCTCCTCAACAAGTATGTGAGTCAGTATGACCAACGCCGACGATCCGGCTAGGATGATGAAAGATATCGTCTGGCTAGAGAAGCCAGAAGACATCGTCGGCACGATCAGGAGGAACACGAGCGCCGTGCCAAGGAGAAGTCAAGGGAACGAGATGACGTGGACAGGCACTGGGACGGCCCTTTCTTCAGACACTGCTGGGATTCAGGAATGAGCCGATTGCCTACAATCGGCGACTGCCCGAATGCAACCGAAGAAGAAGGAGGCAGCCAACGTGTCCGTGTTCGAGCGCTTAGGGCCTCTCCCGCCACAAAGCAAACGCACTGAGTCCCCTCGATGGGAAGATCTCGAGGATTCAGAAAACGAGGGACAAGAAGAAGAAGAAGACAGGTACCACCGACCAAGGTGGTGCCCTGATGGACTCAGCCGTTCCCAAAAGCGCAGGGTTCAGCGATTGCGCGGCCTGGAGGAAGCCGAAAGATTATACTTGCATACGCTAAGGAAAGCACGACCTGATCTGGCTGCGAAAGTTCAGCGAACCCTGGATGAAGAGGGTCGTCCACAAAGAAAGGAGTGGGGCCCCAAGCAAAGGAAAGCCGATGATGAGACATCGGCTGGCACAAACATGGTGCTCGTCCTCCCGACGATGCTTAGTGCTCCACGATTACACGATGCACTCAAGGTGGACGACAGCAAGCGCACCAATATGTTGAAGTCAGAGATTGGGCTGGCTTTATCCACCGGCCTGACCAAGTAGCAAGAACAAACCAATGAGCAAGTATGGCAAGGCTGATCCTTGTGATCGGCCCCAAAAAGTTTATGGAGGAACATTGCAAAAGCCTTCATCGAGCAAGCAACGTGGAGGCCGATTCCAGCAATCGGCCAAAATTATCCTCACCATCCGTCCTGCCTTGGTTCAACGCCAATCTAATAGGCGATGGATTTACGTCGGCTGATGAGCTGGAGGAAGTGCACAGTGGTCCTAACAAAGCCGACGTTCGTATAGAGTGCCTTGGCTAATCATAGAGCCGATTTCAGCAGTTACCTGGCAGAATCGGCTCGGGGGGCACCTACATGGGTAAAACACGAGGATATGCAGTAGAAGTGTCTTCCTAATACCCAGCAGTTCAAGATAATCTTTGATGGGTATTGAAGCATGGGGGCCGATACATAAATCGGCCGAATTCAAAAAAAATTTAAGCACAGCCGATGCAGCAGACATCGACTTTAGAACCGACAGCCCTTTGCGACAGTTCAGCAAGAGCATCAATTTGGCATGCGAGACATTAGCGTCCAATAAAGAAAGCTGATCCATGGGGCGAGTTTGGCTAACTCTGTCTTGGATTACCAGATTACCTGAGGTCAAAGACTTTCCTAATTGGATCCATACAGCCTCGCTGATATCCTCGCCCTGAGTAAGGCTCGGGGGGCAGCTAATTGGGTGAATGCTCTATTTTTCGGGAGCCGATTGGAGTTCAATCGGCTGACCCTGTATCACGGCCTTCTCCAAAAACGCTGAGCTGCTTGCAGAAGAAGACTGTTAAAGGCTACGGAGCAGTGAAATTGGACTAATTGAAAGGCAAATCGGGAGAACAATTTTCATTAGTTCAAAGGAGCAGCTTTACAAGGAAGAGCCGATGGCTCTCAAAAGAGGGATCTAATGCCTAGTGCACTGCTACTACTAGTCCTGCTCTACTAGTCGTCGTTGTCCTCATCATCGCCGTCATCGATGTCGTCGGCGCTGCTCCCAGGAAGCTCCTCGTCGCTGCTGCCCCAGCCTTTGGTCGGAGCTTCGTCTTCCTCGTCATCATCATCATCCTCGCTGTCCGCCCAAGAGCGGAAGCGCTTCGTCGGCGGATATCCAGCAGAGGAGGAGGAATCATCTTCCGCCTCCTCCTCTTCTCCTTCCTCGTCGTCATCATCGTCCTCGCTGTCCGCCCACATGCGGGAGCGCTTCTTCGGTGGGAGCCTGGCGGAGGGGGAGGCCTTGGTCTTCTTTTCTTCTCCTTCTTTCTTCTCCTTGTCAGAGGAGATGGGGTTCGCCCCGGAGTGGAGGTCGTCCTCTTCTTTGTTCTTCGGCGGCGAATGGAGAGGGAGGCCTGAGGCAGAGGAGGAAGAGGAAGACATGGCTGCAAGGGAAGAGGGTTTTTGGCGCTGGTGAACAGAGCAAAGCGAGGGGATGGAGTGGTGAACCGTTTGGCACAGATAAATAAGGGGAGTGTAGTGGAGATTTAATGCCATGACGGTTCTCGAGACGTTATGCCGAAATTATCAATTCGTGCAGAGAAGCCCAGGAGGCGAGGCGAAATGATGGAAGATTCTGCGGCAGAGCTGCTCTGCCACGACATGACCCGACGAAAGAAAGCGTAATTATTTTGGAAAGGGATTTCTATTTTCGTGCCCTTGGGTCGTTAGTTGTACTCAGTTTTCCCCAGCTCGTTAGTTTTTCCTCAGTTTTCCCCTCCCTCTGGTTTGAAACCCCTCAAAGACGCGGGTTGCCGTCAGGTCAGAGGCCTTACCGTTACCGTGAGGTCAGTTCCTCGCTGACCGTCTCGTGCTGACGGGTGGATCCATCTACCGCTGACGCGTGGGCCGTTTTATTTCCTGATTGTATACGTGGTGCTGCCAATGACAAATGGGGCCGCTCTATGGGGCTACCGCAGCCAATGACCAGTGGGTCGTCTATTTATTTATAGAAAATTATATATTGCCGCTCTGTGGGGCCTCCGCAGCCAATGACCGCTGTGGTCGTCTATTTTATTTAGAGAATATAATATAGAGCCGCTCTGTAGGGGCCGCCTCAGCCCATGGCACGTGACTATTTTCGCAGCTTAATCTAAAGTGACTCTTATGCTAAACATTGTGCATCCCGACGTTGACCTAGCGGTGGTGGCGAGCATAGCCGTTCGACCATGCCGATATCGGCATCGGCATCGGCATCGTTTGGAGGATGTGGTGCTCGAATAATAGTGGAAATGGGATGTTATTTTTTACATGCATAATATATAGAAAAGGCCTATAGAAAATAGCTAGATCTCTAAATCGATGCATATGAAGCTACATATATATTCTTGGTCATAATCCCCTTAATTATCTAAAGGGGATGGATGCATGGCTTCACTTCGTCGTCGCTTTCATCGTCGCATCTTCGTCGTCCGAGTAGTAGTACCTCCCGCACATTGTTCCGTCGAACACCTTCACTCGTGAGCACATCATCGCCTTCATATTTGAAGTGTACGAACCAGCCGAAATCCACACCGTGCGCGATGGCGAATTTCTCCCAGCCCTTGTCGAGGTACATCCGGCCTTGTCCGTCAAATAGGACCTCCACGGTCCGGAGACGAGGACCGCAGTCAGCTGCTCGCAGATACACCTTAGCCGGCTCCTTGCCGTCAAGATAGTCCGCAAATTTTTTTGGGAGTTCCCGCAAAGAGATCGAGCGCCGATCGTTTGAAATTAGGGAACCCTTGAAATTAAAGGTTTTTTAGAACATGCCCATAATTAATCACATGCATCATATATGTGGGAACGCGTACGTACCTTCTTGACCAAAGGGTCTTCATAGACGACGATGAAGAACTCCTCTATGATCAATGGCAGTGTTGACGGTGGTGGTGGCAATGATGATGATCCCCTTCCCCTTCCCCTTCCTGTCCGCGTCCGAGACGTGGAAGCCATGGCAATGGATAAAGTGTATGTGAACGAAAAGAAGAGAGAGGCAGAACCTATTGCCACAAGGGATGGCCGTGTGGGTGTTTATAAGGGAGAGATGACCGTTGTAGGGTTTACACAATAAAATAAGGAGGAGATGACCGTTGTGGGGGTTTATACACAATAAATTAAGGAGGAGACGACCGTTGTGGGGGTATAGTTTATCATTTTACCGTGAAAAGTAATGCCTAAAAGGAAACTAATGGCTACAAGAAATCGGTGATGGTTTATCCTTTTTTGCGTGAAAAGTAATGGGTACAAGAAATGGGTGATGGTGTATCATTTTTTGCGTGAAAAGTAATGGCTACACGAAATGGGTGATGGTGTATCATTTTTGTGCGTGAAAAGTAATGGCTACAACAAATCGGTGATGGTTTATCATTTTTGTGCGTGGAAAGTAATGGCTACAACAAAATCGGTGATGGTTTATTATTTTTTGCGTGAAAAGTAATGGGTACACGAAATGGGTGATGGTGTATCATTTTTGTGCGTGAAAAGTAATGGCTACAACAAATCGGTGATGGTTTATCGTTTTTTGCATGAAAAGTAATGGGTACACGAAATGGGTGATGGTGTATCATTTTTGTGCGTGAAAAGTAATGGCTACAACAAATCGGTGATGGTTTATCGTTTTTTAGGTGAAAAGTAATGGCTACAAGAAATTGGTGATGGTGTATCATTTTTTGCGTGAAAAGTAATGGCTACAACAAATTGGTGATGATTTATCGTTTTTTGCGTGAAAAGTAATGGGTACAAGAAATAGGTGATGGTTTATCATTTTTTTGCGTGAAAAGTAATGGCTACAACAAATCGGTGATGGTTTATCATTTTTTGCGTGAAAAGTAATGCCTAAAAAGAGTTTATAATTTAGCTCGTGAAAAATAATGCAGAAAACCAAACTTTGCGTGAAGCTAACCGACGACAGAGAGAGAGAGAGAGGGTGGTGGCCCCGACCAGAGAGAGATAGGGGTTATCCCGCCCGTTAGATCATACGATCAACGGTCGTCGGGCACGATCCGCGTGACATGGGCTAGACCAATCGGGGCAATGTTGGGCGTCCGTGAGAGTTTGTGAAGGGAGAGGGCAAAACCGAGTAGTATCAAGAAACCAAGGGCAAGTGAGTAGTAAACAGACTAAGGGATTCAAATATGAGATTTAAAAAATGGAAAATGCGTGTTTTGTACAATGAAACCCATCTTGGCCTACCTCAAACTATTTGCAATACAAATCTACATGAGTGTGAAAATTATGGTCTCATTCAGACAAAGTATGTTTTGGGGAAAGCTGTTTTGGGTAGGGCTTATTATGGAAAACCATGCACCTTCATAGCTACTAGGTGATTTGAGAAGTGGCAATTTGTGGTGAAACTTGATTTATCTACGATTTATCTATGATTTGAGAATTGGAAATTTGTGGTAAAGACTCCATGAGTAAGTGCCACTCTTTTTCGGAATTTTTTGCACATTAAATAACTCATTTAACTAGTTAATCCCATTTGTTGACTCTCCGTTGACCAGCCACTTGAGGGTAAAACCGAGTATATTGCACTAGCCGATATTAGCACTCAAGGTGAAAACCGAGCATACAAAAAATGCTAGTATATGACTCGAGGGTATACCTGAGTATATCTAAATTTTCAGGGTTAGACTCGAGGACGCGTGTTGCGGTGCAGAAGTGGAAGACGTGCCATCGTTGACGCGTGTCGCGGTGCAGACGTGGAAGACGTGCCATTGTTGATGCGGGTCGCATTTAGGACGCGTAAGCCCCTCTCTCCCTCCCTCTCGCACACAGTACGTCTCATTATCGCTCACGCACGAAACCACCCCTCTCACGTCCCATCAACTTCTCCAAAAAACCCCAACCGCCGTACGAGCCCTCCCCTGCCGGCGATGGAGAAGAAGAATGCGCCGGCGGCCATCGCCCCCGAGGCCGTCGCCTCCGAGCCCGTCGCCTCCGAGCCCGTCGCCGCCGAGCCCGTCGCCGCCGAGCTCGTCGCCTCCGAGGGCGGCGCATCCGAGGGCGGCGCATCCAAGCGCGGCGCCTCCGTGAACTGGGCCGGTCTCACGGCTGACGGACCACTTCACAAGATCGGCGAATGCTTATTGGCGAAGAGGAGTACGTGGACAGCTACTCCGCTATGAGGCAAGTCCGTAGAAATTGGCGCTCGGGTTTACCCGATCCCGACGTGCACCTCGCACGAATGGATCATGCTACACCACGCCCTTCCACGCGCCGCTGAGTTCACCTTCCTCCATCTCGGCACATCCCGCTACGTCACCATAGATCTATCCGCAGTTCGTGCAAGGTTCAAATTCCTCGGCTTTTCCCGTGGCGTCACCATAGATCTTATTTTCAATCTTAGTGCTGAATGTTATCTTTTCAATATATTTTAGATTCTACTTCGTCGGCTTTTCCCGTGGCGTCATCGTGCTTGCACGGAAGAACCCGCCGCACAAGATACGGCTGTTGAACCCACTCACAAAGAAATCGAACACTATGTTTGAGGCGCGAGATGCCATCTCGTTTTTCTGAAATCGCCGTCGTTATCAAATCCCCGACTATGGTCTTTGTTGCCGCACATTACCCGCCGGAAATTGGTTGGGTCGATGAGAGCACTCCAACTAAGGATATAAATGAAGATGGGGATTGGGGAGAAGGAAGATTTTCGATCAAGAACCATTATTTGCGTTGCATTACCCCGTTCAATGGTGAACTGTATGCGTAGGCTGCGGACAATTTTGAGATCGGAAGAATAGTGTGCACCAATGTACAGCTTGCAGCAGCGCGCGAGCACCTTGTCAAGATGGAGACACTAATTTCATTTCCGTGAACTTGGACGTCGAAGTTCTACCTTGTGAAGTCGGATGGTGATCTCGCTGCTTGTGTTGTTGGTCAGCGCGGCTTTGGCGGGCAAACCATTGGTGTACCGTGTGGACACTCGGAGCCGCTCTCTCCATCCGGTCGGTAACATTGGCGGTAATGCCTTCTTCGTGAATTATATCCGGTGTATCTCCGTCGACACCGCAGTGTACCCGACACCTCAACCTCGGCAAGCATCTACTACACGGATTTGGGTTATATCGGAGAGTACTCTCATGATACAAATGCCTGGGATGAGTGGCCACTACGTGTGGATAGAATAGGACTCTACGGTTTGAGAAATGAACACGGGCCATACCGTTTGGAGGATGTATTGGCCTCACACTCGCGGACGGAAGGAGTTCAATGAATATTTCCTTGGGGAATTGCACGAATGGAGCGACGAAGAAATATATGGGGAGGAATGAAGAACAAATTCATTCATCCTAATCTTCTTGTTGTCCATACATTGCGTGCGTGATCTTGTATATTTTTGCAGCTTAGTTTGTCGTGAACATTAACAATGTTATTGGCTGCTTTTGGCTGCTGTATGCAGTTTACCTATGTATTATACTTAGTTTTCCGATTATGCTGCTGTGAATTTATCATATAATAGCTTCTAGATTTGCTACTAGATTTGCTGCCATATCGGGCAAAAAACGAGGGCCAAAAGGCATAAATAACACCAGAGAGTTGCTACTAGATTTGCTGCCATATTGAAGAAAGACAGAAATAGAAGCTTCTCTAGATTTGATACTAATTTGGTGAAAAAGACAGAGAGAGAAAGAGGGCAAAAGGTGCTCTTAAAAATGCCAATTTGGGCCGAGAGAGACAAAACCCAGCTCCTGCTCACGTGCAACCAAACGCTTCTCGTGCTGTACCACGCGGTCCCTTTCTACCAGCCCCACGCGACGCGGCCCCACACGACGCGGCCCCACAGACGACGCGGCGCAACACATCAGCACAGAACGTCCAAATAAACGGATTCCTTCCGTCTAAGCTCCTTCTGCGGGTCTTCAGACAAAGGCTAGGGTAAAACTGAGGAAAAACTAAGGGGCTGGGGAAAACTGAGCACAACTAAGGAACCGAGGGCACGAAAATATAAATCCCTTTTGGAAATGTTATTTCCAAAACCAGGGGGGCATGTGTTATCACCAGAATTTGACCAAGTCAGAGGTGGGCCGCGATTGAAGAAGGAGTTAAAGATTATATATAGAAGAAATACGTGAATCGGCCTTTTATACCAAGTTGGGCTTAATTGCCCGTGTATTTGTAATATATTAGATCGCATCTTAGTTTAGAAGTTAGAGTTTTACCCATGCACGGTTTAGTGTACGCCCACATTAGAAAGTCCCCTGGACTATAAATATGTACCTAGGGTTTATGGAATAAACAACAACAAACGTTCACCCCAAACAAATCTCGGCGCATCGCCAACTCCTTCGTCTCGAGGGTTTTTACCGGTAAGCACCATGCTGCCTAGATCGCATCTTGCGATCTAGGCAGCGTAATGCCTATCACGTTGTTCATGCGTTGCTCGTACTGAAGCCTTTTTGATGGCGAGCAACGTAGTTACCTTAGGCATGTTAGGGTTAGCATTGTTCTTCGTATAATATGCTATCGTAGTGCGACCCTTGCATGTCTAGCCGCCCTTACACCTATCTTAGGTGTAGGGGCGGCACCCCGCTTGATCATGGTGTAGTAGATTCGATCCGTTACGGTTGCTCCTTGATTTTTCAAGGATTAGTTTAACATCTGCAATAGTTAGGCCTTACAAAGGGTTGGAGGATCCAGCGGCGTGTAGGGTGTAGTTTGCTAGCCCTAGACGAGGATGTTCCGAGGAGCAACCTCGTGTTGGTTTGTAGGCCCCGTCTAGGATCGGCTTACGATCACCGTACGCGAGCGCGAGGCCCAATCGTGAGTAGGATGATCCGATTATGCGGTGAAAACCCTAAATCGTCGTAGATCTTATTAGCTTTATCTTGATCAAGCAGGACCACCATATATTCGGACACCCCGTCTGAATCATGGGTGGATCGGCTCTTTGAGCCGATTCACAGGATAACCTGAGAGCCGATCGAGGCTCGTATTTAACGTGTACGTGTGTACCCTGCAGGAAACTAAGCGAGGCATCATCCACACCTTCCTGACCAGGTATAGGTCAGGTGGCACGCCCTTGCGACAGCATCGGGCGCGTGACCAGAAGGCTTTGCGGGCCGTCGCTCAGAGGGACTGGGGCCAGCCGCAGCCCTTAGTTGTTCCCGGCTCTCCTGTGTTGCCAGTCGCTGCCCGCCGGTGGGTTTCTGACGCCAACAGATTGGTGAAGGTTTCTCTCAGGTCATCAAGGAGGGTAGTCATCTCCTTGGTCTTTACAACGACATCATCCACATATGCGTGAACGTTTCTGCCGATTTGATCCTGCAAGCATTTTTGCATGCACCTTTGGTAGGCGGCGCTCGCATTTTTCAAGCCGAACGGCATAGTCGTGTAGCAGTAAGCCCCGTACGGGGTAATGAACGAAGTCTTTATTTGATCAGCCGGATTCAAAGGAATCCGGTGGTAGCCCGAATAGGCATCTAGGAAAGACAACAGTTCACAGCTCGGCGATCGAGTCTATAACTTGATCTATGCGCGGCAGGGGGAAGGGGTCCTTCGGGCACGCCTTGTTGAGGCTGGTGTAGTCGATACACATGCGCCAGGAGCCGTTCTTCTTCAAAACCAGGACCGGGTTCGCCAACCAGTCCGGGTGCAGCACTTCCATGATGAAGCCGGCTGCCAGCAGCCGGGCGATTTCTTCACCGATGGCCTTCCTTCGTTCTTCGGCGAAGCGCCTGAGAGGCTGCTTCACCGGCTTGGCTTCGGGCCGGACGTGGAGGTGGTGCTCAGCCTACTCCCTCGGCACACCCGGCATGTCTCTTGGAGTCCATGCGAAGATGTCCCGATTCTCACGGAGGAAGCTGGTGAGCTCGCTTTCCTATTTCCTGCTCAAGCCAGCACCGATGGTGACGTACTTGTCCGGCTGCGCCGGGTCCAGCAGGATCTTCTTGGTGTTGTCGGCCGGCTGGAAGTGAGTCGTCCCAGCCGGGTTGCCCACAGCCGGCATGTCCGCCTGCGCGGCCTTAGCCAGGGCGACGACGTCGTGGATGAGCTGCTTCTCGGTGGCGATGACCAGCGTCTGGGCCATCTTGGAGCTATGCGTGGCGCAGTCCATGGAGCGGCGATAGTCGCCGGCTACTGTGATGACCCCTTTAGGGCCAGGCAGCTTCATCTTCAGGTACCCGTAGTGGGGCACCGCCATGAACTTGGTCAGGGCTGGCCTGCCCAGGAGCGCGTGGTAGGGACTCACGAAGTCCACAACCTCGAACTCGATCCTTTCGGTGCGGAAGTGATCCGGCTTCCCGAACATCACCTCCAGCGTGATCCGGCCAATCGGCTCGCAGCAGTGGCCTGGCACGATGCCATGGAAAACGGTGGGGGTGGGACGCAGCTCGGCTTCTTGGATGCCTAGCTTGCGGGCGGTGTCGCGGTAGAGGATGTTGATGCTGCTGCCGCCGTCGATGAGGACGCGTGAGAAGCGCACGCTGCGCTGAGTCGTGCCGATGGTGGGGTCGAGGACCATGGCGTAGCTGCCCCGCTTTGGCAGGACAGCCGGTGTGTCGCAGCGATCGAAGGTGATGGCCTGCTCTGACCAGTTTAGGTACTGGGGACCGGTGGGATGACCGCGTTGACCTCGAGGGAACGGCTCTGCTGGCTCGTCCTGTCCTCGGGCTCGGAGGTGAAGATGATGTAGGCGGCATCCTCGGCCAAGTAGCGGCCATGTTGCACTTGGTTAGCCTCGTGGTGCTCGAGGTTGGCGTTCCCTGCGCCGCCTTGGCCACCCGGCCCGCCGGCTGGAGGAGGTGGGGGTGGGGGCGGGAGGGGTTCGCTGCTTGTCAGCCGCTTCATGAAGTGGCAGTCGCGGGTGGTGTGGTTGGAGGGGTTCTTGCCGCTGTGGTATTTGCACGGCGAGTCGAGCATCTGCTCGAAGGTGTACTTCGGCTTCCATCGCCGGTCTTGCTTCCGGCGCCGGCCGCCGCCCGGCGCCGCATGGTCCGATACGGCTGCCACATGGGCGGAACCGTACCGGCGGTCCGGCTGGTCGCTGTGCCGCTTGCCGCGGTAGTTGTCCCGCCGGCTGCCATGCGAGCCGCCCTCGGCCGGCTTGTGCTCAGCCGGCTTGTTGTTGTCCCGTCTTGCTGGGGCCGGTGAAATATCAGCCGGCGCCTTGCCGGCTTCTTCAGCCAGCGCGTACTTGTCCGCAATGACCATCAAGGCGGCCATTGTCTTGGGCTCGCTGCGGCGTAGCTTGTGCCACAGCATGGTGTTGGGCCGGCAGCCTCCCATGAAGAAGCTGATGGCTTGCATCTCGTGCACGCCCTCGCAGGAGTTGCGCATCTCGCACCAGCGCGTCAGGTACGGGCGATCCGTCTCGTCCGGGCCCTGCTTGCACATTTCCAGCTGCTGGGGCCGACCCGGCCAGCGGTAGGTGCCGGTGAAGTTGCTGATGAAGGCGGCTTCGAAGTCCAGCCAGCCGTTTATGCTGCCGGCTGGCAGGTTGTTGAGACACGTGCGAGCGGAGCCGAGCAGCATGAGGGGAGTAGCGCACGGCCCGGCCGCTTGTTGCCTTTGGCGATGCCGACCGCCGTGGAGTAGTCCAGCGAGCCGGTCTTCCGGCTTGGCGGTGTCGTCATACTTGGGGGTATCGCGCGGGAGCCGGAAGCCGTCGACCATGGGCTCGTTGAGGATCCGCGGCCCGAAGCACTTTGGGCCGGCTGGCCCTTCTTCTTCCGCGATGCGGGATTGAACCAGCCGGTCGAGGCGGTCCCGGGCGTCGGTTGGCTCGATACGCGGGCCCATCCGGGAGTGGGCCGGCTGGCGCGCGCCGCTGGCTTCTGGAGCCGGCCGGTGCGGGCGTCGAGGCTCGGAGTCTTGCTCCTGGTTCCGGCTTGTGGGGGCCCGGCTGCGGCTGCTGCCGCCGCCTGGCGGGCGGCTCGGCCGGCTTGAGCTCGCGTGTGTGGCGCGGGAGTCGTTGCGCCGGCTTGGCGCCGGAGAGATGGACTCGGCCGTGTCCCTGGCGTTGCCTGCGGCACTACGAGCGTGAGAAGCTCTAGGGTCTTGGGCGTACCTGGGGTCTTTCGACTGCCTGTTGGCAGCCTTTACCAACTTAGTCACCCGCGTAGTCTGGCGGCGTAACTCTTCGCCTTCGAGGCGGTGCAGCTCCTCTGCGGCGGCCTCCGCCGCGAGCATGTTCTTGTCGGGGGTGTTGTAGATGGGCAGCTCCATTGACGGAGCCGGTGCGTCGGCGCCGTCGTGGTCGATCTCGGCGCCTAGGTCGCGGCCTCTGCGGCGGATCTGGCCGGCTCGGCTGGGGTTGTCGCCGCCGGGGGTGAGGCCGTGGGCGCGGGTGTACTCGCGCTGGGTGATGTCCCACTGGCGCTTAGCAGCAGCCAGCTCCTCGGTCTGCTTGAGGAGGAGCACGCGGTGCGCCTCCAGGTCGGCCTCGACGGTGGCGGCGTCGGCGCCGGCAACGGTGGTGAGCGGAGTGCTCAGCTTTGCCCGGACTTGCTCCAGCCGGGATGGTGGTGGTGGCGGCTTTGCGCCTGATGCGGATGCATGCCCGCCGACGTTGCGCTCCAGGTCGGGGCCGCGAACGCGTATGGACTTGGCGGGCTGCTCGTCGCCGGCTGCCATGACCTCGTGCATGATGCAGGGGCTGGCCGCGGTGAGGCTGGCGCCGGCTCCAGGGGGAGGGCTTGCGCAGCGCAGGATCTGGCGCGGATAGCGCGGTGGCGCGACGGTGGCGACGTAGACGTCGAAGCCACCGAAGCTGATGATGTCGCCGCCGGCAGGGAATGGCCTGTCGGCGAAGCAGCCAGCGTTGTCGCTGATGCAGTCGAGGCAGCCGAATCTCCAGATCAAGCCTGAAGCGACCCACTCGCCGGTGGTGATGGTGAGGCCCGTCCGGATGAAGACACCGACCGCGGACGCTGAAGGCCCCACGGTGGGCGCCAAATGTCGTGGTATCGTCACGGCATATGCCATAGGGTGGCTAATCGAAGGTGGTTCCTGAGGGATCTCACGGCGGTATCCGGATGCGGGTATGGGGACGAGCGACACAGCGACGTACCCAGGTTCGAGGCCCTCCGATGGAGGTAAAACCTCTACTCCTGCTAGAGTATATATGATGATCACACAATACAAGGGTGCTCCTAGAGCTGTGTCCGGCTGCCCCTGGGAGGCTAAGGGAGACGATGGTCTCTCTCACAGGGCAGCGCTAAGGGTGGAATGAAGTGAGAATGATCGATCCCCTACACGAGAGGGGGTAGTGCGGCTTATATAGGCACCGACACTTTACATATAAGACCCTATAGTTCTGCGGCCGGCTTGGCCGGCTCCGGCTTCCGCTCCTTCCCGAGGCGGTGACGTCGGGAGCCGTTGAGGCCTCATGGCCTGTCCCATCCGGCCGCCGAGGTCGGCGGTATGGAGAGGAGGTGTCCCTCGTCGCCATCAACCACCGTGGCCGGTACGGATCGCCGTAGGCCATGATGGCCTGTCCGGCGCGTGGCACTATTGCTCCACGGTGCCCCGCGCTTTACGGAAGATGAAGTCGGCGTGGACTTTGGGAACCCGGATCACCAACCCGGTTCCTTCCGATGCAAGACTCGCCGGCCTCGAGTCGGTCTGAGGTACAAACCCCGGCCGGATATGGCTTGTAGAAGCCGGCCCAGCTACAGCATTGGCGGCCGTAGCCAAGCCGGCTAGGACCTAGAGCCAGCCAGCTTCCGGACCAGCCGGCCACGGCGCCAGCCGGCTGCTCCTCAGCCGGCCTTTGCCGCGAGCCGGCCAGTTGCCAGCCGGCTGCTCTGCGTCCATTGCCCTACCCGGGGTCTTCCCCCCGACAAACACCGTTCCACTCATATTACATCCCTCAGAGTGGTACAACAAAACATATGCGAGTCCAAGGCATGTCTATAGAAGGATACACAAACGGTTACAGAAGATCAACATAGCCTCCTACTTTACAGTGAGGTAAAACTTCAAATAAAGATCCAAAAGAAGAACTCGTAGTCTAACTTATTTCTAACTCTAGCTCTAGAGCTACTTGGCTTGATATAGAACTCTAGCTACTTAGGTGCTAGTATTAGGGAAAAGGTTCCCTTCTATTACTAGACTAGGTTCCCACTCTAGCTGATGGAGAAGTTGACTGCATTTGTTGAGTTCTCCATCTTTTTGCAGTTGACTCCTTTGTCTTTGATTCCCCACGGTAGTTTCTCCTTCGGTGACTTTGATCTAAGAAGGAGGTTCAAAATGGAGGGAATGAGTACGAGCGTACTCAGCAAGTTCATTATAGGAAATAGGTGTATCATGCACTAGCTACAGCCATAGACCAGAAAGTCATAAGCGAATGCAAGTTTTCGTAAACATTTCTTCAAAAGATTTATTTTATTCTGAAAACTATGACCGTCAGTCTTAACAGGTTGACCAGAACTTCATGGAGTTCCTTTTTGTCGCGTTCGTAGTTCCCTTCCCGGAACAAGGAGTGACAGTCACAATTCAATACACTCTGCAGAGGTGCGTTACTTTTCCCATAATAGAACTTATCCTTGTTGCCAACCGGGTCCGGTATTCCCGTCCACACTTCCTTGGTATGGGGCCCAATATAAGAACCAAGCCAATCACTGCCTTCTCCGTGACCCTGCATACCCACCCTTTTGTCCATCCGCACATCCCTGGTAGACATCTCCTGATCATACGGCTTTACACTCGATGTGCTACGGACAATCCATCATAGATGGTAGAGCGCTCACATCCACATGGATGGGGATTTAACAGGATTTCCCAACCTACTGCGATGTAATCACAACACACAACTAGGCTCTATCAAGTAATTTGATATGCAGAAGGGAAAAGATACAACTGACTTCCCCAGAGCCATTATAGATCTCATGGTTAACGCGAAATGAACGGTGTTAGAATCACTAGACGGCATTGGTGATTAGTCCTATATGAGTAAAACTCTTGCAATGGAACCTCCACCAATCAACACATACCATGGTTCCATTGTCCACCACATAGTCATATTCATAATTGTAAAATAATATTTTGCTTTTCAATGCAAGAGTGATAAGTATAGTACTTTTCATATAGTTTGATATAAATAATGAAATGACATGAGCAAGCGATGAACTTGCCTTTCTTGACTGCAAGATTATGAAGTCAAAAGCTTCGATACGTGATAACTCCAAATTCTGAAATACCATCATCGTCAGGTAAGGACAATGTTTAAAGAACTGGAAAAGATGCTATAATGCATAGTATGAGATGCAATCGCTCTAAGCGTAACCTAATCCCAATGATTTAGGTTTGGTGAGTTGTAAAGATTTCTTTAGGGTGTGTTGCACTTTTAGAATGGTTCTCAAACAAGGTTCTTATTAGGGTTTGGTTATATTCGTTTCATAAACAAGTGGTATAAGGCATCATAACAATCATACACACAAGGAATAGTGGTTGTATAGCATGTAAAGATCAGTTGTCAGTTTTAAGTCCTATAGGGCATGGTTGATGACTACTTGTTATATATTTCAAAAGAATAACTTTTGAAGAACATGTTAATTAATAAAGAATAAGAACTACTACCAATAGGAGCTATGTGCTTCTAGGGTATACTAGGATTCACTGTTAGGTTCATTTAATTCACTAATTAGGGTCTAGTTGGTTACTAAGTGACAAGGTATTAACTTGTCAATGCCTATAGATTGTAGACTTGGGTTTTCGTAGAAAGTAGAGGGCAAGTGAATCTTGATGGTTCAGCCGAAAAAGGTGCTCGACTATGAAAAACTAGGGTTATATTGAAAATGGATTCGATCCCTTCTTTCTGCCTCGGCTCCCCTTTATATAGGAGGTGGAACCGAGGCTTTCGTATCGTACAAGTTACAAAGTCCGGGAGACTATTTGAGTCCTTCCTGTATTGATACACAACTATTCCTAATCTATCTCTTCCTTCAATATCGGGGTTTCATTAGGCTTCCGGACTTCATAATCTTCAGGTAATGGGCCTCCAAATAACCCCGGGTACCTTGTTCGGCAGGCCCGTTTGGGATGCTTTTGTTAGTAGCCCCCGAGATTTTGCTTGAAACGTAGAGTCGAGTAAAATCTCCATCGTAGAATCAATCCATAAATTCTTCCGATTTCTATAACATTTTGCTCAAGGTATTTATATCTTGCACATGGATAATGGTAGATGGGGCTAGTGACATAAGCATCCCCAATGGGCCTGCCGAAGAAGGTACCCGGGGTTTACTGAAGGCCCACGACCCGAAGATTACGAAGCACGAAAGCCCAAAAAAGCGTCGATATGGAATTTATAGATATATTAGGAATAGAGACTTGTAATTATACGGGACGAACTCAAAGAGTCTCCCGTTGTTTGTAACTTGTACATCACGAAACCCTCGGCTCCACCTCCTATATAAGGGGGAGTCGAGGGAGAAAGAGAGGATCGATTCATTGTCGACACAACCCTAGATTTTAGCAGTCGAGTAACTTTTCGGCTGAAACCTTCGAGATCTACTTGCCCTCTACTTTCCACGAAACCCTAGTCTACAACTTGTAGGCATTGACAAGTCGATACCTTGTC
>NC_061511.1:269413502-269448642 GCF_022539505.1 Lolium rigidum
ACCTCTAGTGAGCTGTGGACCCCGGTCCATTCTTTTACATTGAATACAATCTACTGCAATACTTGTTCTACTCGTTTTCTACGCAAACAATCATCATCCACACTATACATCTAATCCTTTGTTACGGCAAGCCGGTGAGGATTGACAACCTCAGCTGTTTCGTTGGGGCAAAGTACTTTGGTTGTGTTGTGCGGGTTCCACGTTGGCGCTGAATCCACGGTGTTGCGCCGCACTTACATCTCGCCGCCATCAACCTTCAACGTGCTTCTTGGCTCCTCCCGGTTCGATAAACCTTGGTTTCTTTCTACGAGAAAACTTGCAGTTGTACGCATCACACCTTCCTCTTGGGGTTCCCAACGGACGCGTCTTCGTACGCGTTATCACTATCCTCCTCAAATAAATTTTCAGGAACAAGCCAAGCATAGTTATTTTCTAGAGCTTCATGCATCCCTAGGAGCTTAAGAGGTATTGGTACTTTAATATCCCCCTCACAATTGGTTTTATTAGTGTACTTTAGCCTATCTTTTTCCATCTTTTCAAGGGTATTTGCAAAATTGGTAAAACACCTAAGCATCTTATGTTTAATAAAGACTTTTCTAGCTTCTTTAGCTACATCACCAAATTCTTTAAGAAGGGTTTCTAAAACAAAATCTTTCTTCTCTCCTTCTTCCATAACGAGAAAGTGTAAGAAACATATGTTGCATTATAGGATTAAGATTAACAAACCTAGCTTCCAACATGTGCACTAAAGAGGCAGTAGCAATTTCATAAGTAGGGGCAAGTTCTACCAAGTGTCTATCTTCAAAATCTTTAACCGTACTAACATGAGTGAAAAATTCTTCTATATTATCTCTTCCAATGATAGACTCTTGCCCTACTAGGTATATCTTTTAGAGTGAACTTAGGAGGAAGCATGATGAAATAAACAAAAGGTAAATAAAGTAAATGCAAGTAACTAATTTTTTTGTATTTTTAATATAGAGAACGCATAAACAAGACAGGTAAATAAAGTAAATGCAAGTAACTAATTTTTTTTGTGTTTTTGATATAGAGAACGCAAACAAGGCAGACAAATAAAATAAAGTAAAGCAAGACAAAAACAAAGTAAAGAGATTGGATGTGGGAGACTCCCTTTGTAGCGTGCTCCCCGGCAACGGCGCCAGAAAATATGCTTGATGACGCGTGAAGCACACGTCCGTTGGGAACCCCAAGAGGAAGACGTGATGCGTACAGCAGCAAGTTTTCCCTCAGTAAGAAACCAAGGTTATCGAACCAGTAAGAGTCAAGGGCCACGTGAAGGTTGTTAGTGATGGAGTGTAGTGTGGCGCAACACCGGGGATTCGGCGCCAACGTGGAACCTGCACAACACAATCAAAATACTTTGCCCCAACTTAACGGTGAGGTTGTCAATCTCACCGACTTGTCTGTAAACAAAGGATTAAATGTATGGTGTGGAAAATGATGTTTGTTTCGAAGAACAACGAGAGAACAGAGTTTGCACTAGATTGTATTTCAGATGTAAAAGAATGGACCGGGGTCCACGGTTCACTAGTGGTGTCTCTCCAATAAGAAATAGCATGTTGGGTGAACAAATTACAATTGGGCAATTGACAAATAGGGAGGGCATAACAATGCATATACATAACACGATGACTAATATGAGATTTAATCAGGGCATTACGACAAAGTACATAGACCGCTATCCAGCATGCATCTATGCCTAAAAAGTCCACTTTCAGGTTAGCATCCGCACCCCTTTCAGTATTAAGTTGCGAACAACAGACAATTGCATTAAGTATGGTGCGTAATGTAATCAACACAAATATCCTTAGACAAAGCATTGATGTTTTATCCCTAGTGGCAACGAGCACATCCACAACCTTAGAATTTTACTGTCATCGTCCCGGATTCAATGGAGGCATGAACCCACTATCGAGCATAAATACTCCCTCTTGGAGTCACAAGTATCAACTTGGCCAGAGCCTCTACTAGCAACGGAGAGCATGCAAGAATATAAACAACACATATATGATAGATCAATAATCAACTTGACATTGTATTTCATATTCATCGGATCCCAACAAACACAACATGTAGCATTACAAATAGACGATCTTGATCATGATAGGCAGCTCACAAAATCTAACATGATAGCACAAGAGGAGAAGACAACCATCTAGCTACTGCTATGGACCCATAGTCCAAGGATGAACTACTCACACATCAGTCCGGAGACGATCATGGTGATGTAGAGTCCTCGAGGAGATGATTCCCCTCTCCGGCGGGGTGCCGGAGGCGATCTCACGAATCCCCGAGATGGGATTGGCGGCGGCGGCGTCTGCGGAACTTTTCCGTATCGTGGCTCTCGGTAATAGGTTTTTCGCGACGGAGAGTATAAGTAGGCGGAAGGGCGAGTCGAAGGACCGACGAGGGCCCACACCATAGGCCGGCGCGGGCCCCATCCGGGCCGCGCCGCCTATGGTCTGGCCACCTCGTGGCCCCACTTCGTATGCTCTTCGGTCTTCCGGAAGCTCCGTGGAAAAATAAGACCTTGGGCGTTGATTTCGTCCAATTCCGAGAATATTTCCTACGTAGGATTTACGAAACCAAACAACGAGAAAACGGAAGCGGCGTTTCGGCATCTTGTCAATAGGTTAGTGCCGGAAAATACGTATAAATGATGTAAAGTGTGTATAAAACATGTGAGTATTGTCATAAAAGTAGCATGGAACATAAGAAATTATAGATACGTACGAGACGTATCAGCGCGCTCCACATGTCGGCGAGTATTTGCATAAACCGTTGATTCGCGCCTTTTTTCTTGTCGCTCCTTTCTTCCCGCGCCTCCCACTCCTCCGCCGCCTCTGAATTTGCCGGCCGTTTGGGCGTCGATCTCTTCTAAGAGTCGGCACAGTCGTCGCGGTCGGCGCTCCCGCCGGTCGTTCGCCGCCGCCCGCTTTGCCATCGCGTCCCGGAACGCGACGTCAAATCCGCCCCACCTCCGCGCACACAAGGTGCTCAACGACTTGCCAGGTAGGCACGATTGGCCGTTGTTCGTTGCGTCGTCTGCCCACTACTAGATATTCCATTTTAGCCGAGGGCCAACTTACTGTCGGATATAATAGTTCACCGTCAGATACCATGATAACCGACGGTGCACCGTCGGCCATCCCCCCTCGGCTATGCTCGGTCGGCCATTACATGGATGGCCGGCCGATGTACGGTCGGGTATTATCTTCGCCTACGGTAGAAGCCGACGGTTAACCGTCGGATATTTTGGTCACCAGCTCTTGTACAAAGCTTATATCCGACGGTCTACCGTCGAGTATTTATTGGTCGACAGTTATTGGTTCTCGTTAGATTTCGTAATACTTGACCGGTTATTTTGCCCGTCGGGGATGGTATAACTAAGAGGAGAACCGTACTATCAGTTAATATAAATATCACCGGTGCATGCACCCCATCGGCGATCCTTATGGTCGAGGGTCAGCCAACAACACTTATTGGTAAATTTACTATCCATAATCACCCCTTTGGGATTTCTTTCACTGAGCGATGTTGCACAACAGGGAAATGCAATTCAACAATACTATTTCAGAATATTAGCATTTAAAAAACACCTCATATTACAACATGACCAAATAACGTATACCATTTTTAGAGTAACATCGCAATGTATATGATCCATCTAGGAAATGTGAAATGCAAAAGAAAAATAATGGTCTGAACATTTGGCATAAGCCCAAATTTCCAAAAGCTGAAGAACGGCTTGCTTTGTTGCATGACTTGAAAGGCCACTAGATTCATTACCAATGTTCACCGACATCAGCAAAGCTATCATCACACCATTGTTATATGGATCATAACACTTGTCGTCGTAGCCATAGCCACCCTTAATACCTGCGCCATAGATATCATCTCCCTCACTGCCATGCATAGATATCATGATTCTTTTCACGAGTGTAACGTCGCTTCACATTCCCTGGGAAATGATAAAGACTGGTTGTACGTGAGATGGAAAATAATGCAATGGAGATGGAACTTATAGTAAAACAAATCATTTTTTTTGGAATATCATGCATATGAAGTGATAATCGTTTCCTCCAGTGTATAATTGAACTACAAGAGCCATCCATATTTTTTTGGAATCATCTACACAGCACATATAAACTAATCGTGTCTTTGTGTTAGAGCTAGGAAGTCTCGCAAGTGTACAAGAGCTAAAACGATTATCACTACGTTGTGCTGGTGGCTTTTCGTGGTGATCCATGTATGGTTTGTTTTACTATATGTTTCAACAGATATAGCTAGAATGCTTCAAATAGGCACGATAAATGACATGACACTTTTGTTAACGAAGTATCTCGTTTAGAACTTCAGAAGAGATCGAACTTACATATATTGATTAAATGCACAACCTGCTCCAGCAGACATGTATCAAGGCAAGGAAAAAAATAGCGCGCTATAACAAAATAGCGTGGGTCTAAAAATACGCTATTAGCATGCTATAGCGTGCTATTAACGCAAATAGCGCGCTATAGCGCCAAAATAGCGTAGCGTCGGCTCTCCAGATATGCTATAGCGTGCTATTAGCGTTGGAATAGCGCGCTATTTTTTTCCATGATCAAGAGTAGCACACCTTTACCTGCATCGGAAATTGAAAACGTCAAGCATGCCCAGATTGTCCTGAAAAGTTTGTTCACCTCAAGCTACAGAGATCGCCGTTGTACTCATGTTGTGTTCCCCTGGTGAAACAAAGGCAGCAGTACAATAGAAAAATGCCAAAAATTGTGTTTTCTCTCTATTCCCACCTAGACAGATATCCCTAATCGATAGATGATAATAAAAACTGTTAGGAAATAAAATATGTGATCAATTGTGTATGGGAGGGATGCCTCCAAGGAGGTGTCTGTTGGGGAAGAGGTGTCTCCCAACACACCCCTTCAGCCTGTATATAAGTGGGTCTCGCACATTCGCGATGAAACAAGAGTATCATTTGCTCCATTCTTTGTGTCTCTTCTCTCTGTACTCTAACACGTTATCACCACTGCCTCTACCGAGAGCGCACACAGATTGAAAAGAAGAGGAACGGAAGAAAAGCGCACAAGGACAATCGACGGCGGCCGGCTCCACGCTAAATCCGTCGGGCGGCCGGTCCTCTTTCTCACAAGAGCGGCGCTCGTGGCTGGCATCTGCAGGCGCTCATCCGCCGTACAGTGACAGAGACGGCGGCTTCGCTCCACGCGGCAAGGGCGCCTGAGGCCTACACAGCGCTCGGCCGGCACGCACGGGACCTGTATGGGCTAGTTGAAAGTCCGATGGAGCAAATCGTCGACCGCCATACACACAGCCAGGACATCCTCAGATTTGTTTCTATCTTCTCGTAATCAAAGAATGAACAAGTACTGATTGTGTCCAATCATGTATACGTGCATATGCAGGTCAATCCTTCTGGGCGCAGAGAAAAACGCCGTTCTTTGGAACGTAACCGCTACGTTCGCAACTGCGGTGGCATAATGCCGGCAAGGCTTCTCGCGGCGGCCAACGACCTCGGAAAGGCTGCTCAGCGAGCGGCCTGAATACGAGCAAACACATCGGCCACAGCGAAGGCGGCGTGATCGTCACAGCAGACAGAAGCGGAGGCGCGGCTAGCGCCCAGCGTGCACGGCGGCCCCTGGCCCCGATGCATCTGCTTCGTGCGGAGACGACGCCTGGCGCGGAGGCACGAGGGGCCTGGCCGACGACGACGACGGATCTGTTGGATAATTAGGCACAATTTCCATGATTAATTCCAGAATATAAAACATGATGACAACAACTACTAACATGTGAAACTCGAACATACTAGATGCATTAATCAACATGAGTAGCAGCAGCACAAACAGTAAAGCACCCATCGCTAAACAGATCGAGATATGTCGCACGTACCGATCCGGTGGTGGTGGCGGTGGAGGTGTAGCGAGATGATGTCACAGCAGTAACGTTGTTGATGACAAAGTTGTTGACGACGGGGACGACGGGTCGAAGTAGACGGCGTTGTAGACGACGGTAGGCAGCACCGCCCGACTTGGACGGAAGGCGACCCGTGATGGAGAGCTTGAGCAGTCGCGCAGAGCGCTTCCCAAAAACCTAATTCGCCCTCTCCCGTACAGGATCGCAAGGACGAGTGGTTCCGGAGACCTGCTCTCCCGTTCGCCGATGCACGTCGGCTCACGGGATGGAGTAGGCTACGATGGCGGCGCAAGCAGAGAGAGGTGGAAACCCTAACTCGTGTATTAGATGTGTTTCTGCGGTAGCCGGGCAGGAGATTATATAGGCTCGGGAAACCCTAGGCAACGTGGGCCACGCCCACGTCGCACGAACGTTTCGAGTCGGTTACAGATAGCCCACGATCCGGGAGCGACCCGAACCGACTAAACTGCGACGCGTCCGTCTAGGACTCTGTTCGTTTTCCTGAGCTGCAAAAAGTAAGGAAAGTCTCGGCTCGAGGCTCAATCCACTCACCACGAGCGCGGCGCGCGTCGTGATGTGTCGAGTCGAGTCGAGTCGAGTCGAGACGAGACGAGCGAGCGAGGAGGAGGAGGAGCGCGCGTGTAGCACTCCTATTCTCACTCACTTACTAGTGGTGGAACAACCCACCTTATAAGGTGGTCTAACTTCCTCCCAACTTTCCATGTGGGACTAAACTTCCCACCTCTTGCCTAGAGATCACCCAAATCTCATAGATTGCGACGTTTAACAATCGGACTCATATAGGTGTGTTATTTCAAGAATGCTCATTAGGACAGCATCTTTGCTAAAATAGCCAACATAAACACATTAAGGCTTGTTGCCAACCTGCCTTACAGCAACTGAGAGTTGTGCATCTTCACATAGAGAGGGTTACATAATACTCTCCTCAATTAAACCACTAGTTTGTTCTTCCCAGGTCCTAATTCACGGGATCTCCGATCACAAAGGTTGGGTTACCACTATGGCGTAACATCAACGGGTCTCAAACCCATCTCCCTCGATGCACTTTCTATCACATTACGTGATAGTCCATTTGTAAAGGGATCTGCCAGGTTTTTGTCTGTTTGAATATATGTAACGGCTTATTACTCCGAGTTTCGCAATTTCCGACGGACTTCAAACGTCTCTTGACGTGTCTTGATGACTTCGCGTTATCCTTAGAATTGTTCACTTTGACAATTACGAGTTTGATTGTCACAATTCAAAAGGATTGTCGGAACAGGTTTTTCAACCACAGGCAAGTCCATCAAGAGCTCACGCAACCATTCTGATTCAACGAGTGGTTGTGTCTAAAGCGAGTAAGTTCGCTTCCATAGTTGACCTCGTCAATATGGTTTGCTTACAAGATCTCCATGACACCGCACCACCTCCAAAGGTAAATACATACCCACTTGTGGCGTACGGATCAGCTACATCTGAGATCCAATTCGAATCACTATATCCTTCAAGCACACTGGGTGCCCTGAATAGTGAATCCCATAACTCATTGTACCACATAGGTAGCGCATGACCCTATCAAGTGCATGGCAATGATCAGTACCCGGGTTTGACATGAACCTACTCAACTTGCTAACGGCAAAGAGATGTCGGGTCTAGTCGCGCTCGCTAAGTACATGAGTGAGCCAACGATCCGAGAATATCTCAATTGATCTATGGCAATCCTCCGGTTCTTGCGTAGTGTCACACCGGGATCATAAGGTGTTGAAGAAGGCTTGCTATCAATATAGCCGAACCGGCTCAAGATCTTCTCAACATAATGGGATTGCGTTAGAGTAATCCCACTCTCGTTCTTAATCAGCTTGATGTTCGAGAATCACATCAGCTTCTCCCAGATCTTTCATATCAAAGCTCTTTGACAAGAAAGACTTGACCTCGTGTATTACTTTCATGTTTGTACCAAAGATCAAAATATCATCCACATACTAACATAGTATAACACCTTCGCCCCCACCATGGCGATAGTAAACGCACTTGTCAGCCTCATTGACAACAAAGCCTACAGAAGTTAAAGTTCTGTCAAACTTCTCATGCCATTGCTTAGGTGCTTGTTTTAGGCCATATAAAGATTTCAACAACTTGCACACCTTTCTTTCTTCACCTTTTACTACAAACCCATCAGGCTGATCCATATAGATTTCCTCTTCCAACTCTCCATTAAGGAAAGCTGTCTTTACGTCCATTTGATGAACGATAAGACCATAGGAGGCAGCCATGGATAGTAGTACTCGAATGGTGGTAAGTCTAGCGACAGTGAATAGGTGTCGAAGTAATCTTCGCCTTCTCTCTCGTGTGTAGCCTTTCGCTACAAGCCGTGCCTTGTACTTTTCAATAGTACCATCAGGTCTTAGCTTCTTCTTGAACACCCATTTGCAGCCTACTGACTTGCATCCATGGGGTCGTTCTGACAACTCCCAAGTTCCATTAGAAAGAATCGAGTCCATCTCATTATGGACAGCTTCTTTCCAGTCATCTGCATCTGGAGATGCATATGCCTCTGCAATGGACGTGGGAGTATCATCCACAAGGTACACAATGAAATCATCACCAAAGGATTTTTCAATCCTTCGTCTCTTGCTCCGTTTAGGAGCTTCATTGTCATCCTTCTCAGTAACATTCTCATGTGATTGTTCAAAATACTCATTAGATGTACTGGACTCGAGTATTATCTCGGTAGAAATTCTAGCAATGCTATGCATATCTTTCATAGGAAACATATTCTCAAAAAATGTTGCATCACGAGATTCCATAATAGTATCAACATGCATATCGTGTACTTCAGATTGAACTACTAAAAATCTATAGCCTACACTCCGCGGAGCATAACCTAGAAAGATACAATCCACTGTCTTTGGTCCGAGTTTGCGCTTCTTAGTAATTGGAATATTGACTTTCGCCAAACATCCCCATGTGCGCAAATACGAAAGTGATGGTTTTCTCCCAGCACCACTCCTCGTAAGGGGTTTTATCTTTATTCTTGTTAGGAACTCTATTCAGGACATGACATGAAGTCAATAAAGCCTCCCCCACCATGCCTTTGATAAACCAGCGAAGTGGCTAACATGGAATTCACCAAGTCGATCAGCGTGCGGTTTTTCCTCTCGGCAACCCCGTTTGATTGGGGCGAATAGGGAGGCGTCCTCTCATGAATAATGCCATGTTCCTCACAGTAATTCATCAAAGATTTTAGGAAAATATTCGCCACCACGATCCGACCTAAGACGCTTGATCTTTCTCTCTAGTTGATTTTCAACTTCAGCCTTATAAATTTTAAAGTAGTCTAAAGCTTCATCTTTAGTTCGCAACAAATAAACATAGCAAAATCTAGTCGCATCATCAATCAATGTCATGAAATATCTCTTTCCACCTTTTGTCAACACACCATTCATCTCGCATAGATCGGAATGTATGAGTTCTAGAGGTGCCAGGTTTCTCTCCTCGGCCGCCTTGTGAGGCTTCCGAGGTTGCTTTGATTGCACACAACTATGGCACTTAGAACCTTTGGCAATGGTGAAATTCGGAATTAAACTTAAACTCGGATAGCCGAGACATTAAACCAAAATTAATGTGACATAAACGAGAATGCCAAACACTCGGTATCATCACTAACATTGCCACATATATGGTTCACGGACTTATTATTGAAATCGAAAGCGTAAAAGCGGAACAAGCCTCCGCACTCATAGCCTTTACCAATAAATTGTCCAAACTTGGAAACAACTACTTTATTCGACTCTAAAACAACCTTAAACCCATCTCTCGCATAGAAGGGAGCCGCTAACGAGATTCTTGTTCATAGTAGGGACATGCTGCACGTTCCTCACCTGCACGATCTTCCCCGAAGTGAACTTCAGATCTACCGTGCCAACACCACGAACGAAGCATGTGACCCATTCCCCATCAAGACGGAAGAATCCCGGGCGACTCGGTAAGAAGTGAACATGGATATGTCGGCACACACATGAACATTAGCACCTGTATCAATCCACCAACATGGAGATTGAAATACCGAAATAACAAGTAAAGAGATTACCGTACCCATCAGCATTGCTAGCGGTCACCGTGTTGACTTGCCTCCCTTTTTCTTGCGGTCCGCCCTCTCTCGGACAGCTCCTTAGAAAAGTGGCCAGCTCTCTCCACGTGTAAAGCAGCCTCGGATCCGCTTTGTTTATCATCTTCTTCTTCTTGAAGGTTGTAGTCTTCATAGGCTTATTGAAGGAGGGCTTGTTATTCCCTTTGTTCTTGCCGTAGGGTTTCTTCCGCACCATGTTGGCGTTAGACCGACCCTCTCCTTTCTCGCATTATCCTTAGCCCGAGCTTTCTCCTCAACATCAAGAGACGCCATCAGATTTTCAACTCGATATCTCCTGTCTCTTGTGTTTGAGGGTTGTGGCAAAGTTCCTCCATGAAGGGGGCAACTTAGCAATGATGCATCCAGCCACAAACTTGTCGTAAGGCACACTTAAGGAGTTCGAGCTCTTTCGCAATGCACCGTATCTCATGAGCTTGTTCGACTACGTAACGGTTGTTAACCATCCCGATGTCATGGAAGCTCTCCATGATGTACAGTTCATCTGCTCGCATCGGTTGCACCGAACTTAGCATTCGATGCATCCCAGAGCTCTTTACCATCTCAAGTGCATGTACACATCACACGATACGATCAAGCAAGAATACTTAGAACGCATCCGACGAAGAGAGTATTGTTTTCCTTGAACTTGTTCTGATCTTGGTCAGATATAGTTCCTTCGGGTAAACCATCGCTCACTTCGAACACTTTCAGATGAGTAAGCCGTGAGCATGGCCTTATACCGCCACCTCTTAAAGTGCACACCGGTAAACTTATCCGGCCTCGAGTGCATCGGAAAAACCAGCCATTGTTAACTCAGAAATTGCCTACAATTAGGTTTTTGGATTGTTGGATAATTAGGCACAATTTCCATGATTAATTCCAGAATATAAAACATGATGACAACAACTACTAACATGTGAAACTCGAACATACTAGATGCATTAATCAACATGAGTAGCAAGCAACGACAAACAAGTAAAGCACCCATCGCTAAACAGATCGAGATATGTCGCACGTACCGATCTGGTGGTGGTGGCGGTGGAGGTGTAGCAGATGATGTCACAGCAGTAACGTTGTTGATGACAACGTTGTTGACGACGGGGACGACGGGTCGAAGTAGACGGCGTTGTAGACGACGGTAGGCAGCACCGCCCGACTTGGACGGAAGGCGACCCGTGATGGAGAGCTTGAGCAGATCGCGCAGAGCGCTTCCCAAAACCTAATTCGCCCTCTCCCGCACAGGATCGCAAGGACGAGTGGTTCCGGAGACCAGCTCTCCCGTTCGCCGATGCACGTCGGCTCACGGGATGGAGTAGGCTACGATGGCGGCGCAAGCGAGAGAGAGGTGGAAACCCTAACTCGTGTATTAGATGTGTTTCGCGGTAGCCGGGCAGGGAGATTATATAGGCTCGGGAAACCCTAGGCAGCGTGGGCCACGCCCACGTCGCACGAACGTTTCGAGTCGGTTACGTGATAGCCCACGATCCGGGAGCGACCCGAACCGACTAACCGCGACGCGTCCGTCTAGGACTCCGTTCGTTTTCCCGAGCTGCAAAAGTAAGGAAAGTCTCGGCTCGAGGCTCAATCCACTCACCACGAGCGCGGCGCGCGTCGTGACGTGTCGAGTCGAGTCGAGACGAGACGAGCGAGCGAGGAGGAGGAGGAGCGCGCGTGTAGCACTCCTATTCTCACTCACTTACTAGTGGTGGAACAACCCACCTTATAAGGTGGTCTAACTTCCTCCCAACTTTCCATGTGGGACTAAACTTCCCACCTCTTGCCACTCCCTAGTGAGCTGCCACCAACTTGGGCTCAAACTCACAAGGCTGCCACTATGTGGGCTTTGAGATTTATAGGAAAAACTGAAATCTAATTTGGGCCACTAAAAGTGGGCCCAATATTTCAACAGGATCAAGCCTATGGCACGGTCTAGTCCCGGTGGCGCCAGCGCGGCCTCTGCTCCGCGGCCGGCGGCCGACGGCCGACGGTGGAGTGGAGCCCGGTGAGGCTCGGCCTCTCCAACGGCCACTCCAATGGCGTGGCGCCCGGCTCGCACCTCCCTGGAGGATCTTCTTCAGAGGAGAAGGACGGCACGCCGGGGGCTGCGGCTGCTCACCGTTGAACACGGCGGCCGTGGCGGGCAGGGCGTGGTGGTGGCGCCGGTTACGCGCGCCACCGTGAGTGGAGAACGAGGGGCGTGGTTGCTGTCGACGACGGAACCGACGCCCCCACCCTTATCCGCTCGTCCCAGGCAGTGGGGCTGGGCTTGGCAAACCTGTCGGATGGGCCAAAGCCCAAGTGCTGGCCCGCCTGAAGAAAAAAAAAGCAGAATCGGAAAAAGTGGCTAAGGCCACTGTATTGCGCTGTAAATTCAGCCCAGTATGCTATATTTTCGTTTTCTCTTTTCCGATTAAGCTTTTAGCTGTTCAGTTTTTGTACATAATGTTTTTGTTAGAAATTTCAAACACACTGGCGGCAGCGATAGCAGCTCCATCATTCTTGTAGAATATGGAATTTGCTGGAAAATTTGGAAAACATCGTGCAGCAAAGTGTATGACACTTGCATAACTAAGTCAAGGTTACTTGTCAATTAGAAGGTAATTGATATGCTACTACTTAACTGTAGATTATGCACCGTTACCTTAAGGTCTAAATTATGTCATTATGATATAATGACCCCTTCAATTTTGCACACAACTTATAGATTGCATGATGGCAACGAATTTATTTCGTTCTCAACTGCAAGGTCTACACCGCCATGCGGTGATTACCTTCAATGTGTTTTAATTAACACAAGGTTGAAAAAAGCTCCATAAGAGTGAGGTCTACACTACATAGTAGTGATTACCTTGATGTGTTTCAAGCAAAAAATGAAGATGCAATAGTTATGGCATGGTATCATAGCAACGAAATAATTTTCGTTTAAAACTATGATGTTTACACATGTGGTGACTACCTTGATGAAGTTTTTTTTCTCCAAATGCTTGGTAGCTTCATAGCATTTGTCGTTGGTTGTGACTTTAGTGTCACGTACTCCATCAAATGTGGAACCAAGACATTAGCGACGATAACATCGCCATGTTATGCTATGAAGAGAATTATGCAAAATACTTGCATAATTTGGTGATTACCTTCCATGCAAACACAACTTATGAGACGCTATCATAGCTACGAATTAATTTTCAGGCACAACTGAGAGGTTTAACACCATTTTGTGGTGATTACCTTCATGTGTTATAAATAACATAAGGTTGTGGAGGCTATGATCGATGAGAATGTCTATAAGAGTGAGGCACCACTAGGTGGTTGACTACCTCCATGTGTTTTAAGGAAATTAAAGGTTTATCCCTTTTGAGGTGACTAACTTTAATTTGAAGATCTACACCACATTGTGGTGTTTTTGTGGAAGGCTTGACCTATGGGTCACTACGAATCACCATGATCATGATTATGCTCAGCCATAGCATTTTCATTGTACTTAATTTACTGATGGTAAATTAACGCATGAACAATTCATGCATCATATGGCTGACCTTTCTCGAAAGGTAATGCGATGAGATGACATTATGTGGGAGTAACCATGGGTCCTGGACATTGATGATTTTGTCGACCCATGGCCATGACGCCACAGAAACTCCACATGTAGATAATGACATGGCTATTTATAAGATAGCATAATCGCAATGACTCAATTCTCAAATTGAGTATTTAAATGGATGGTGAATATCCATTTTCCCTTTTGGGACCCCCTTAAGGAGATATATTGGTATAAGCATCACACGAATGACTATTGATTCGTGTCTGGGACTTCAAGTCCGTTGAGGCTTATATGTCTTTTGTCTACGGATCAACATCGAGTTGATATTATATGATAAGGCAATTTCGGATACATATCTGGTTGTAAGTCCTTACTGCACTTTACATTCGCATATGATGGTAAATATAAATACCATTTTTATTTCAAGGTGAAAATATGATGAACTTCTTATGAAGGAACGTCACGTTCAATGAGTGTTATACCATTGCTCTGAAATTCATGCTAGTGCTCTTAGCGCTCAGCAATTTAGTGGTTACAAAACCACAGGGAGTTGAATGTAAAGTGAAGACAAAATGACAAATAAAAATGGAGTATATCTCTCAAAAGGGCATGAATCATTTAAGAGAAATGATCGCAATGACAACTCTCAAGTTTGTCAAAGGGGTGGTAGTACGAAATATCGTACAAATGGCTACCAATATGTCAAGTATTGGATTGAATATACCACCAACTCCTTATCAGAGAAGGCAAATGAGTTCAATGGGATAAGATTGAAGTTCACCTTCAAAGCAACAACCAGAAATATCCTGGCATTGTAGAAGGAAAATAACTCTTTTACAATGATGATATGCTTGTGGATGATTATTCCCAAGATGTCCTGGAGATCTCGTGTAGTCTCCTGGTTATCCCAAATATCATTAGCCTATGATTGTACTACTACGTGTAGTATAATTCGCAACATTATGTCCCGAGGACATGATAGTTGAGAAAATTGAGTGTATGAATCATTTCATACTCAATTTTGTTGCGTACACAATAATTTTTCCTCCTTTATCACCATGGTATGGGAAGTTAGAGAAATTATTGACAATTCTATTGACCAACACTTGATCGTTGCAATATTCCCAACAACCATAAGATTTTATGTGCAATCGGATGTGCCATAAGGGAATTAATTTTAAGGCACTCTCACCTTAAAATTCAGAATGAGCCACACATAACTCTTGAAAGCATTCAAGAATGTATGTGGATTACTCAACCATTATGTGGGTTATGTTGGTGCTTCGTGGTTGCACAGATGCATCTTGAAGATGGTCTTATGTGTGTATCATTCACACAAAACCATGTGAATACTGAATTAAGTGCTCAAATTGACGAATTTAGAGCAAAGTATCCTAACGTGGGATAATGCCACTGGAATGGAATTTTTGTTGATTTTGATTCACGAACATTCAATGGTCATATTCAGTATATTTTGTACATGCCCACAATGGTTTGGCTAGATCTCTTCTGAAAGAGAGTCAAAGTTGCATGGCCAATGTTACAGAATTGTAATTTGCCAACATTTAGTTGGTGGTAACATGCGGAATCACACGCCGCATGTTTAAAACTGCGTCCCCTTGCAGTTTGTACGTGGAAATAGGATTTCCCATCTGCGGTAATCGGTTGCATCCGATATCACCACCCCAGCGTATGTTATGGGCCCTCACATATATTTGGGATCTATGTGAGAAATAACTATGGTATGATTGTTAATCCGTCACATACCTTAACCCTGAAAAGGGAGTTAGGGGCTTGTACGCTGATTGCTTTTGCAATAAGGACATTTTCTGGCATTAGAGGGAGATGTGTACCACACAAAATGCCAGGAAATGGCTAAGAAATGTCGTTGACATTTGATCCACGTACTTAAGAATATGAACTAAAGGTTCATGTTATGAGAAATTTGCATTTTATTGCAAATGATCTGCCAATATATTTACTAGTGAAAAATGTGTCATATTGGTCATGTATCGGATTGAGTGGAGGTACCTAATAAACCACTCGTCTCCCCATATGAGAGCAATAGGGGGAGAATTCTGATCATATGAGACTAAGTTCTCTTTGTTTTTGTTGGAACAAAAGAGATGGTCTCCCAATCACTAAATGTGGTTCAACCTGAGGTTGAATGACACCTGAAGGATGTGTATCATCCAGACCCAAGACAGATGCGCACACATTTTTGTGTGCTGGGACATCGAAACACCTTGACTCTGTTGTTATGGGAAATCACAACGAGTTGAGAGGCACAATGAGAATTCCACAAATGATACCGATTCATGAGAATCGTATATGAGAAAGTCTACATATGTCGACATATGAATCTTCCTGGGAATTGCTAAAATCCTTTTGGGCCCCGAACCAAAATCCATGGAGAGTGTTGTTGCACTTATATTGGTTCAAATAAAAGGAAGCAATTGAGAAAGAATAGCGCCCGCTCATCAGAGAAGGTATTTACGATAGTAAAACCCTCTCCTCATAAGTATCTCCCATAAGGGAAGAGAGAATGAGGTGGTGATAAAGCGAGGTTTTTGTAGCACAAGGGTTTTCGAAGAAACCCGACATCAGTCATGATGTGGCATACCATCTTGGTATGAGTGGAATTATGTTTCGATACTAAATGTCATTGGAAGTACAGATCCATATGGTTGATGTATGTAGTAGTGTCTGCATACTCCCACAGGTCACTCAATTTGGATTTATAGATTGAAGTCATTGAAGGACTTAATATTCTGAATCCAAAGGAAAATCGCAACATGTGTGTGGAAAACTTCTGGAGTCATTCTATGACTTGAAGTAGTCGGAGATAATTTTGTGGTACAACCGACTGTGTGAGTTCTTCCATGATGAAGATAACTCTAATATCAATGATTGTTGATGTGTACTCATGGATAAATCCTTAATTGGATTTTACGTCACCTAAGTGGTGTTGATGATCTTATCATCAATGTCTTCATGCGAGACATTTGAGATACACACATTATTTTAAGACGGATATTTGGGTCAAACCAAATCATGCTTAAGTTTTAACTTGAGCTTGTTCCCCCAGGAATAAATATATATCAGTCTTCATATATCCCAAAATATTGAATAAGTTCAATACGGATATATAATATCAGAGACACATATGGTCATATTATACCTAATATGGGATACCAATCCTTGGAAAGGTGGGAAGATGGTCAAGTGATAGATGGAGCTGAAGTTCCATATCTACCATCGAAGCACTGAGATATCTTGCAAAATACGTCAGGCCTGACATTATGTTTGTTGGCAATATATTGAGAGTGCAATCCCCGAAAGGTATAAAGTTTGTGTATGGATTATTCTAAGATATATCCAATGCACAAAACTCTTGATTAATTCTAGTATGAAAATCAAGATGGGACCAATGTGTGATATATGATAGTGGCTAATTATTTGATCCCAACAGTGCCATATCAAAGACTGGATTTACTGGAAGAGTATTCAGAAGGAAGCCTTCCGAATAGACTTTAAATGGGTCCTTCCGGTAATCATTCTGCAGAAATCATATGAAGCATCACAAGATGTGTATGAATTCACAGAATGATTTGCCACATGTGAGTTCATGTGGAGATTCATTCGAATCACCTATCATTATCTACCAAGATAATGTCACTTGTATTGCTTATGAGTTATATTTATCCTCATAAATTACAGAAATGTAAGGGGATAATTTGCAAACAAAATATTATGATATTCACAGTATCTCTACCAACAGTTGTATTTCATAATTAAGTTTGTGGAATTGGTATGAGACAACCTTTAGGTTTGCAATGTTGAGGGGGAGTAAATCCCTAGTTATAACTCATTGATGATCTTCCGATCACTGATATTGTACTCTTTTTCCCTTTATGAGTTTTCCCTAAGGTTTCTCATATAAGGTTTTTAACGAGACAATATAAATACAAGTGCGGACGTATGACACATGGTTTCTCCTTAATTTTTCACACTGGGTTTTAAAGGAGTTTGCGGTGGCATATCGTTATAATATTTCTCCTCAATTTTTCCCACAAGGTTTTTTAGGAGGAGTCTTTGGATTGCAATATACAGACGACAAATTGATCAAGGGGGAGTGTTAGGAAATAAAATATGTGATCAATTGTGTATGGGAGGGAAGCCTCCCAGGAGGTGTCTGTTGGGGAAGAGGTGTCTCCCCAACACACCCCTTCAGCCTGTATATAAGTGAGTCTCCCACATTGCAATGAAACAAGAGAATCATTTGCTCCATTCTTTGTGTCTCTTCTCTCTATACTCTAACAAAAACAATTGTCGGATCTGCTCACCCTCCTCGTTAGCGCACAACTAGGACTTGCGAACCAAATACATCGTAGATCCTGAATCACGCCAAACAGTGGACTGTCGGCTCTCCCTTCATTCCAGTACAATCAGAGATTCAGAGCAGCAACACACGATTACTGAAAGTTCGGGGGATGGGGAGAAGCATGTGACGCTGGAGAAAACAGGGATACCTTGGCGCTGTGTTGTGATCGCTGCGGCATGATGTTTGACTGTCCATTGCAGAGGAACTCTGGGCCTCTGGTGTCACACCCGGTTGCCGCCGGTGAGGATCGGGGCGTGAGGTCGATACGAGGTGGCTTGTGGTAGCCACCGGACCTGAAGAAGACGGGGATCTAGAGAAGAAATCAGACCAGAGGAGAGGAGAGGAGACACTCTGTTCGTTCATCCAGTTCTATTCCGTTCGATACCCTGACCGCCGCTGCTCTGCTATCCTTTGTAGACTCCGGACCATCCCGTCCGATGGCCCAAAGCCCATGTGGTTCAGGCCCAACATATAGGCAACATACGGGTGTTACACTACTCGCCCCCAAGAAACATTGCTTGTCCCCAAGCAATGGCTTGATCATATCGCCTTCTCCAATCAACACCAAGAGATATACATTGCAAGCATTGCAACGGCTTGATCATATGGCCTTCTCCAATCAACACCAAGAAATAAACATTGCAAAAGTTGCTTGTCATTTCAATGAGGTGCCTTATTTCATGAACGCCGGGATCCCACGGTCGAAGGAGAATTGTGCAAACCTTGTCAAACCGTAGGCTTATGCAATGCGATTCTCTTTTTTGATACAATCACCTAGGATACTCCAATAAACTGCAGTGTGCAATTCCATGTCTAATGTACCGGCGGCCACTATGTTCATCAATTGACCAGGACGCCAAATGGATGTTCGACGAGTAAGCATATGTACACGAGGTCAATCATAATTGTAGAAAGTGTACTGAAACACCTGAGTTGCTTGCTATGCAAAATGATCCAATTGAGATGGTTGCAGGTTGAGTATGACCAACGTGCAAACTGCATGTCAGATTGGCTATAAGACTTCCTCTGAACAAAATGGCATGTTGAAGTTGTGTATTCGTTGCACGCATATGCTGGTTCATCCCTTTCTGGACATTCAAACTGCTCAGCGAAAGAAGGACAACAGGCAGTGACCCATGCTATGATCCATCTTATTGGGGTCCAATCAGACTTGTGCCTCCAAGTATCTTTCCGAATAAAACTTCCTGGAAGTCTTAAAGCGCCGCAATCGTCATTTCTTCTAAACAAACCGAATATCTCGGTAACTTGCAAATTAGCATTATTTCTAGGTGTCACTCGGCAAAGCTGTTATAGTTCTAGAATAAACCTCATGTTCTCGTCCCGTAAGTTGTCACTGGAGCTCCACCAATAAATTGAACCACTCGAACTTTTAAGTGCAGTAGAGTGCCAGTGCATTACTAGCATACTGATATCCCTCACATCTGGTGTACCAACAAATGACTTAGTTCGATCAGTCAACGTACCAATGTATGGATTCAACACCGCTGCATGATGGACAGCTACATCGACAACAAAATGACCAGCTGATTGTGTGCAGACAAAGGCAAACAAATGCATAAGGCGATCACAAAGACCAGGACAGAAACCACTTCGACTCCATGGGGAAATTTTCCTCCACCATGGCGGAGCCTTGTCAATCATACAATGAGCACCTCCCATGCCAGATGTCCAATGACTGAATGTTCTTCGCATCCGGGGTGGCATCCTATCATGTTCCCGGTAAGTATCCAAAATCTGCTCTAGGAACAATGACGAGTCGTCGACATGAGTAAGAACCACATCTGACCTCCCTACCTTACCAACAAGCACTGCATCACACGCTTTATCTGTCGTTTCCATATCCATCTTCAGGAATAGGAAGACACGTCCAACAGTAGAGAGCATGTCATCCTTAAACACCTTGTTGGCTGAATCGATATCCAACTCTAGAAAAAGTGACGAGCCTCCAACACAAATGGACGTCTCCTCACTAAGCTCTATCATGGTTGTTTTCGAGAATACTGTCTCTGCAGGTTCCACCCAAGGTTCAAGGAACATAGATACACCTCCAACATTGGTTAGGACCATTTCATCACTAGCGGCAACTGGCTCTGCCATGTGAGTTACAGTCGCCAGTTCCGTGGGCTGAGCAGCTTTGTCCATCACATTTGGAGATATGCCCCCACTAGCATCAACAACAACATTCAGATGATCAGCACCAAGAACTGATGTTGATGGTGGCAGATCCCCAACACCAAAGTGTGCTTCCACATCATCTATGAACTCGAGGCCAATCACTAACCACTTGGCGCAACTTGTATGCCTCAAACCACTCCTTGGCTTTACCATCCATATGCATTCCGGCAGCGATAACCCACGTACACCTATTTATATTGAAGAGGTTGAAGTACTCAAGACATTGAACTCGCCGGAGGCCTGAGTTTGTGCCATCAAAACGAGGGAATGAGGTGTTACGCAGCAGGTCGGTGCTGACAATTCGAGCACCTGCATTAGAACCTTCCGGTGGGTCGGTGAGGACATGAGTCGAATAGCTCGCGGGCATGTTCATGCCGGCCTCGCTCGCACCTTGCAGCCCATTGTTCTCGGCATTGATCCAGGTTGTACTAGGCGAGATGCTTTCCGCCGCCGGTTGGGAACATGACAATGGCATGGTTGCCGCCGCCGTTCACGACGGAGCCAATTGTCGAACACTTGGTGGGCGTGGTGGTAGTGAGGGCCGCTTCGGTATAGATAGCACCGGCAGCCACTACCCGAGACGCCAAGAGGCTCGAGGATGATGAGGACTTGGTCGCTGGTTGCTCCCGTACTCGATCCGGCACCGAGCAACGGTGTGGCCGTGGTGGCCACCTTTCCCTTCCGCTCCTTGACCGCCATGCGCTGCACAGAAGAAGCCAGCAACGTGCGTGACTCGTGGAGGCTTGCCATGATTGTCGCTAGTCTTGCCTCAGTCGTGATTTCCGCCGCCCCCATCGCCTCAGCACCACCAAATCGAATCGGGAAAAAAAATTGGGGGGATTTTTTGGGGGGGATTTTTTTCTGGGATTTTTGTGGAGGATGAACTAGCTCTGATACCAAACTGTCACACCCCGTTGCCGCCGGTGAGGATCGGGGCGTGAGGTCGATACGAGGTGGCTTGTGGTAGCCACCGGACCTGAAGAAGACGGAGATCTAGAGAAGAAATCATACCAGAGGAGAGGAGAGGAGACACACTGTTCGTTCATCCAGTTCTATTCTGTTCGATACCCTCGACCGCTCGCTCGCTTCCGCTATCCTTTGTAGACTCCAGACCATCCCGTCCAGTGGCCCAAAGCCCATGTGGTTCAGGCCCAACATATAGGCAACATACGGGTGTTACATCTGGGGTACCTGGCAGACTAGTCGTCGCGCTGGAATTAGAGGGAAGCAGACGAACTTTTTTTTTAGAAAACAGGCAGATAAGCCCGACTTTAACTTAATAAAGCCTTACGGTAGCCAGTTAGGATTACAGACTGCTGAGCATTACAGCTTAGCCACATAGACACGACAGTGAAGGTCCAACAAAGTAGCACACACGGCCAGACAAAGATAGCTCTAGTGATTCAACACACGCCCAAGCTCGGCACCAGGAGTAGGTTACTTCTTCATGTCGCCGGGGGCTTCAAGTGCACGTACAGCTCCCTTAGCTCTTGTGCCATCCAGTTTAGCCCCTCCTTTTCTCTTGCTTTGAACTTTAGGCTCCACAGCTGCAAAAGAATGATAATTTTGTAAATAATGTCAGCTGGGTTAGAAATAACTTTCTTTTCGATCGCAAGATTATTTCGCGTGTTCCAAAGGGCCCAGGATTGCGCCAGGAAGAGCACCCAAAGCAGCTTCCTAGCATATCTAGAGAAACCAGAGAGGATGGCATGAAATTGGGCAAAGTTGGCCGGGCACCAGTTGCATCCCAGCAGCTGGCGTAACACTGACCAAGTAAACTTTGCAAGGGAACAAGCGAAGAAAATGTGGCTTGCATCCTCCGGGGCGCCACAAAGGGCACAAAGGCCATTGGAAGGGCCGTGTCTAGTCAGAATCTGCTGTCCCGAAGGCAACTTATCCAGCGCCAATTGCCAGGAGAAGATCTTGATTTTAAGCGGAACTTTGGATTTCCACATGTCCTTGTGATGGGCGACAGTCGTACCCTGGGAGAGTTGGGCATACATAGATTTGACCGAGTAAGAGCCATTCGGTTCAAGGTGCCAAGAGACCTTATCCAGGCCATCCTCAAGGAGCACCTGACGGACCAAGTCTTGCAGCTCACCCCTTATCTGCAAGGTTTCCTGATCAAGCGAACGACGGAAGCGGACTTGAAGGGAATCGGGGCTGAGAGCTTCTGCAACAGAGATGTCTTGATCGTCACAGATGGCGAAGAGCCGCGGAAAGGACTCCATGATGGGACCCCTCCCAATCCACCAGTCCTTCCAGAAGCTAGTGCGCCTCCCGTTCCTCACCTCGTGTTTAGCTCCGACCTTGAAAAGATGTTTAATTTTATGTAAGCTTTTCCAGAGCAGGGAGCCTCCAAGCCCAGAGCCCGAAAAGATATCCAAGGCGTCTGGGTATTTAGCCTGCATGATACGAGCCCAGATCGTGTCTTCTTCCTGATATAAACACCAGATCCACTTCAGGAGTAAGGCCAAATTCATTTTCTTTGTGTTCAGAAGTCCCAGGCCCCCAAACTCTTTGGGGTGGAAAATTGTTGGCCAATTGACAAGATGGTATTTCCTCTTTGGGCCTGCCCCTTCCCAGAAAAATTTGGAGCGGTGGGAGTCGAACCTCGCATGAATCCCGTCATGCAGGAGGAAAAGGCCCATCGCATAGATTGGGAGGTTGTCCAGGCAGGAGTTAGACAAAATGAGTCGTCCCCCTGATGACATCAATTTGCCCACCCAAGGCTCTAACTTGCCAGCAAGCTTCCGAACCAGGAAGAGCCATTGCTCGAGCGATAATTTCCTATCTGAGATTGGGAGGCCTAGGTAGATAAAGGGGAAGCTCCCAAGATTACAGTTCAGCTTGTTGGCAATATCAACTCTCGCACTGCTACGCTGACCCAGTACAAACACCTCACTCTTGTGGTAATTGATTTTGAGACCCGACATGTCCTCAAAGCACATCAGAAGAAATTTCAGATTCCCAATGTCCTCATCCGACCCCTGGATGAGGATGAGCGTGTCATCGGCGTATTGTAGGTGTGTAATGCCCCCTGGAAGCAGGTGGGGGACTAACCTGTGGATGTGTCCGGCCGAGGCCGCGGCGGATAGAATGACAGAAAGAGCTTCTCTGATGAAATTGAAAAGCAGCGGTGAGAGGGGGTCTCCCTGTCGCACCCCTCTCTTATTCCGAAAAAACGGCCCCACCTCACCGTTGATGGAAATAGCAGTTTGTCCCCCAGAGACAAGCTGAAGAATCATGTGAATGTACCCAGCGTCGAAGCCTTTACATCGTAGAACTTCCCCCAGGAAGTCCCAATTCACTCTGTCGTAAGCCTTCTCAAAGTCCAGCTTGAGGAGCACCCCGCTGTGCTTCCTCACCCGGATGTCGTGGATGATTTCCATGAGAGCAAGCGTACCATCCAGGATGTTTCTGCCCTTGATAAATGTTGTTTGATTCGGGGAAATAATCCGGTGGGCCACTAGGTCAAGTTTAGAGGCGTAGGCTTTGGAGATTATTTTGAAGATGATGTTGATCAAGGCAATCGGCCTATACTGCGAGATTTGATTTGCCCCCGGCACTTTCGGAATGAGAGAGAGAATACCAAAATTGAGCCTAGCAATGTCGACGCGCCCCAGCACGAAGTCATTAAGGATGTGCAGAGTGCCATGCTTGACCTGTGCCCAGAAGCGCTTGAAGAAAGCCACGGGGAAACCGTCAGGTCCCGGGGCGGTTTCCGTCTTCATATCTTTAACAATGGCCTCAAGATCCTCTTCAGAGAAGGTACACGCTAACCCAACGTTTTCCTCGTCTGAGACACGGGCCTCCTCGCCCCAGGAGGAGGGCGCCAGCCCACAAACCCTTGGAGCCGAAGAACCAAGGAGGTTTCTATAAAACTCGTAGATGTGCTGCTGGATCAGTTTAGGGTCTGTGATTGTTCCATTGTTGGAGCTGAGCCTAGAGATATGACACTTCCTTCGACGGCCATTGGCGACAGCATGAAAATAAGCCGTGTTCGCGTCGCCTTGGAGAGCCCACCTGACTCTGCCCCGCTGCCGCCAATGCTCTTCTTCCATGCGGTAAATATGAAGCAACTGCTCCTTGAGATGGTATCTTGAGGCCCAGGCCTCCTCGTCAAGACCGGAGGAGTCAGCCAGCACGTCCAAATGGGTGATCTGGCTGAGCAAAGCGGATTTTTCAGCCTTGGTATCCCTGCCCAGGTTCTGATTCCAACCCCGCAGAAATTGACGAAGACCCGCAGACATGAAGTTCCACCAGTCGATAATGTCGCGGCCACCCACCTTGGACAGCAAAAACTCCCACTTTTGCTGCACCAACGGTATGAAATCCTGGCGCTCGAACCAGCTGGTGTCGAAAAAGAATCTGTTTGTGCGCAAAGGGAAGCCTTCACCAGTGTCGAAGACGAGCGGAGTATGATCAGATCCCAAGCATGTCTCAGCAGCCAGAGAGCAGAGCGGGAACAAGGCTTCGAAAGAAGCAGACACAAACACACGGTGCAGGGCTGATCGGACCGGGTTGAGCTGATGGTTGGACCAAGTGAACCGTGCACCCGTGCGCGGAATTTCTCTCAGAGCCCAGGTTGCAATGCTGTTGTTAAAAAGATCTATCAGAGGCCAGTTAAGATTGGAGTTGTTCTTATCTTCGGCAGCCCTTATAAGGTTCAAATCACCCCCCATGAGGATCGGAAGAGGACAGGAAACAATCTTAGCCGTAAGCTCGTCCAGGAACCCCCTGGAACGAGTATGGTCCGCAGGGCCATAGATTCCAATAACTTCCAGCTTACGGTTGGAGACTCGATGTAAAACAGATAGACTAAGGAAGAATTGACCCCTGTCCATTCTTCCCACCTCAAACAGGTTGTCCCTGACTCCTAGCAACATGCCACCCGATTGACCGTTAGCCGGAAGCCAAGACCAGAAGAACTTATCGCCCACCTCCAGGCTTGCAAGCTCCGTATCCGAGAAATCCTGTTTGATCGTTTCTTGTAAGAGCACTATGTCGATGCGGTGAAGTCTGAGGTACTCCTTCAACAAGGTTCGCCGCCCCCTGCGGCCAAACCCCCTAATGTTCCAGAAGAGGGCTCTCATTGGGACACCATGCTCAAAGCCCGTGCTCGGCGGGTGACAGGACGGTGACCAACAGGGGTTGGCCGACGGGCGACTCGCCGCTTGGAGATAGCAGCCATCTTGACTTTGCCCGAGCCCGGAGAGGGTTCCCCCGCGGAACCCCTCCGCACTGAGACTGCAGCGCTTGAGGACGGCTCCCCGTTAGCACCATCCTCTGGACTACCTTGCTCAATCCCTTGAGTCGAGGAGGCCCGAGCAGCCTCCTCCTTTTCCTTTGCCGCATCTTCTTCGATCTTCCGCCTTGCAGCAAGCAGCTCCGCTTGGGCACGTTCCCGGGCTTGGAGAAGGGCCACCGCTTGAGCTGGCGACCCTTCCGTAGATTTAAACAAGATGCAACTATCCTTGGCAACCTTAAGCAGATGTTCTATCGGGGAATCTTGAAACGCAACAAACGGAGAGGAGGGAGTGACGTTACCTGGAGCAGGAGTTGACGAGGATGGAGTAGCCGTGTCGATGACGAACTTGTCAAGGTTGTTCTTGTCAGCAGCAGCACGCATGGCCCGTTCCAGCACCTGGCCATCGCTGGAGCCCTTGGAACGCGCACTCTTACGCAGAGCTTCTGCCGGGGAGGCTTTGGAGCGAGGGCCACGAGCCACCGGAGCTCCCAGCGCAGGAATCGGGGCGTCCAAGAGGAGGCGTTGGTCCGCAGCAGGAGCAGAGGCTTGTCTGATGGCAGGTGCCTGGTGGAGTTCGGGGGCCGGTGGAATGACAGGCTTGGCAACCGCAGCCGCCGCCTCAAGCATCAGCTTCCGTGACGGGCGGTCGTGGTTCCGTTTGCTGCGCTGCTCGCTGTTCCGAAGATACTCCTGGTCCGACGCACCAGAAGCAGGGCTGGACCAACCCACCTCGGCCCGCTCCTCAACAGAGAGGTGTGCGTAGTCGGGGGAGAGTCTACAGGCAGGTCTTCGCACAGAGTGTCTTCACTGGAGGCCGCATCAGGGGAGAGTTGGACTGCATCAGGCGTCGAAGAAACAGTAGACTGGATAATCTTGGCAACAACCGGGAAGATATTGCCCGTGGGGGTCATGTTGGTCCCGTACTGGCTGCGGGCGAACTTCTAAGCACCTGGCGGCTGGATCGAAGGCTTGAAGCAGAGGGGCTCGCGCCTTGGTACCGCCGGAGTTGAGGTAGATCGGTAATCACCTCTGCACCCAGCCAAGAGAAGGCTCTAGATTGGTTTTCGCAGATAGGCGGGTTCTTTTTTCTTATGGCAGCGGAGATCGCGGGTTCAGTTTCGAACACGATCACGAGACTGCGGCAATTCAGGACTTAAGGATGTGGATCGTGCGCCAGCGCGCGCGATAATTTTGGCGCGCGCCAAAAGTCAGGGAATATAGCCCAAAAATAAATCGCTTCAGCACTACAAACTGTTTGTACAGCCACGATCTGGTGGTCCTTCGTTCAATCTTCTTTAACCTGTTTGATGGATCCTAAAAACTTACCATTTATTTCTAAGTTTGATCCTATGCTGTGATCAATGTTGTCTAGCTTCCATGATCAACATGGGAAATATCTCGCTTTCCTGCCTAACCTTTGTTGGGCGCGCCCCTTTGTTGAAGCCACCTAAACAGACAACGGCTCGATCATCAACTTGTTTGCTTGAGTCTGTGCTCATCGAGCTCAAAAAACATGCATGCTAAACATATTTTAATTCTTAATTACATTCCTCATATATAGAAAAGGTATGCATCCACGACTATACTGCTGGTTGAGGTGTCTTTCATTATCATTTGGGTCTACATCTCACATCATTTGGTCGATATGGTCATACCCCATGCTTGACCCAATAAACCATTCATACATATCATCGAGCGTTAATTTCAACGGTTAGTTATTACTATATTCCCGTCATCTATTTTTATGTATAACGGAGAGTAGCACTTAGACCGTCGGTCATTTCTTCACATAACCGAGAGTTGCATATGGACCGTCGGCTACAATTGTTAATACCCGACCGTGCAAGTAAAACCGTCGGGCGTTAGAATAGATAGCCGAGGGGTGGGTTTTTCCCGTCGCTGAACAAACTATACCGTCGGTTATGCTTAGTCTTATACGAGAGGTTGGTGATAACCATCGGTCATCAATGCTACCGTCGGTAATTAATATATTAGCCGACAGGCCGTCGGCTATCTAATATCACCGTCGGAAATAAGGGGATTTCTAGTGGTGGCCTCGGCGCAATTTTAACCATTGATTTTGCTTTAGACATGGATAGCGATGATGAGATGCTTGCCTTGCTACTGGAGGACGAGCAAGCCTTCGACGACGACTTCCAGGAGCATTTGCTGATCATCGCGTCCCTCCAGGACATGGTTGACGCCGAGGCGGAGAAGAGGAAGAGGCCGCGCTGCGGAGGATCAAGGCCGGGAGAAAGAAGTCCAAGCCCCGGCAGAGGATCGAGGGGCATACCATGCTGCACAACGACTACTTCGCCGATGATGCAACACATGCCGACAATTTTCGGCGCCGGTACAGGATGATCAAGGGTCTGTTCATGAATATCCTCCACGACGTTCGAGAGTTCGACCCCTACTTCAAGCTCAAGCTCGACGCTGTAGGCGTTGTCGGGTTCTCGTCGATTCAGAATTGCACCGCCGCCATGAGGATGCTTGCATACGAAGCACCTGCTGATACACATGACGACTACCTTCGCATGAGTGAGTCTACTGCCATTGAGTGCATGCACAAGTTTTGCCGAGCTGTGGTTGAAAGTTTGGCAAATACTACTTGAGAGGGCCAACTGAGGAAGAGACTGCGAGGATCATGGCACAAAATGCTGCTAGAGGATTTCCTGGAATGCTTGGAAGCATCGATTGCATGCACTGGTCATGGAAGAACTGCCCGTTTGCTTGGCAAGGTATATACATAGGGCGTCATGGATATTGCAGTGTGGTGCTTGAAGCTGTGGCATATTATGACCTATGATTTGGCATTCTTTCTTTGGCATGGCGGGATCACACAATGACATCAACGTGTTGCAGCAGTTTCCAGTGTTCAGCAGACTAGTGGAAGGGCATGCTCCACCATGCAACTATGAGATCAATGTCCACCAATATACCAAAGGCTATTATCTAGCCGATGGTATATATCCAAAATGGGCCACTTTTGTCAAAACAATCTTGAATCCATCGAGTCCGAAGAATTCCCACTTTGCTACGCGACGGGAGGCTTGCGAGGAAGGATGTCGAGCGGGCATTTGGTGTGCTTCAAGCACATTTTGCCATTGTCCGGTACTCTGCTCTAAGCTGGTCTCACGACCAAATGTGGGAGGTGATGCAGGCTTGTGTGATCATGCACAACATGATCATCGAGGATGACCGCAAGAATCATGCCAGAACACATGTTGGTCTCTATGAGTGTGAGGGCCCTCTTGCGGAGGTTGATCATGAGTTGCCTGCAGATTTTGCTGATTTCCTCGCCATGCACGCAGAGATCCGTGACAGCAATGTTCATGATCAACTTCAAGCTGATCTCGTTGAGCATTTGTGGAGGATCAAAGGAAATACCGCGGCACCTTGATCTAGTCATATTTATTACATTTTTTTAGTTGTTTTATTGTTTGTTGTATTTTAATTTGAAAAATATCTCCGCAAACATATTTATTCCTATTTTATATTTGATAAATGACTGTGTGTTAAAAAAGCTTTAAAAAAACGTTTGAGGCCGGCGTTTGGGGGACGCGGCTGGGGAGCGATGTCCCCCAAACGCGGCACAAACAAAACACGTCTCCCAAACGCTCAATCCGGCGCGGTTTGGAGGACGCGACTAGAGATGCTCTGATGCTCCTCCCGGAGTCTATGAGCGATCGACGCGTGTCGTGCGTGCATTCGCCCAATCCGGCCCCACACCACATGATGCCCGGTGATTCTCCGTCGCCCCCAAACCAAAATTTCCTCCATCATCTTCCGGCCGCCTTCCTAGAATTTGTACTCTTCCTCCCGAATTCGAAGTCCAAACCGCAGAAAATTTTCACGTCGTTTCCCCCGTCCCCTGCCGGCGATTCCCACAGCCATCCAGAGGGAAAACAACCACCGGAACCGATCGATCGAGGATAGCTCGGGGGCGAAATTCGCCAATCCAGCCAGATCGACCGTCTGAGCTGTTCCTCCCACCCCGCGAAGCCTCCATGAACGTGGAGCGGCTGCCGGCGGAGCGCCACGGGCACCGGTACGCGCAGATGCAGCCGGACCACGACCCTGACCCCAAGGCGGACGCCGTGTCGTCCTCGTCGGCGGCGGCGGCGCGACGGCCCGAGGTCCTGGTGGCCTCCGCGTCCTTCCGCCTCTCCGAGGCCACGCGGGTCTTCGAGGAGCTCCCGCGCGCCACCATCTTCTCCGTGTCACAACCCGATGCCGGCGACATCACCCCCATGTTGCTCTCCTACACCATCGAGATCAACTACAAGCAGGTCCGCCCCAGCCTCCCGCTCCTTTCTTCTGAATACGATTCCGAACATTTCGTAGTCGTCATGGGTGGTGTCAGAACTCAGCTCCCTGTTGACCGCATTAGAATGTCTCCCCGGACGCTGGCGGTGCATAACTTCTACAAAGGCACGATCCTCGATGATATCCAATCTAAAATGGTGGCGGTTGAGGCAGCGGCAGCAACCCCACCCCGGTGGCAGCGGCGGCACCAACAGGCGCGTTGGCGACAACATCTGCTATTACACCTGCGTCAGCGACATCAGCATTGGCATCGACGTCGGTCTCGGCATCAACGACGGAGCAGCCAAACCAGGTAGAGCACGATGAAGTCGTCGTGCTCGACGGTCCTACGTCGACTCAGGATGCACCGTCGATGTCGCCGAATCCCTTCTTCTAAATTATGTTCAATTTGCACCTCCGGTCTATAATATAACCGCGTACAGTACTTTGACCGCGACGCACGACGACTTCAGAGGGAATAATCTCTTTTAAATGTGAACTATTTGAATTTATGTTTTGGGTGGTTTTGAGGAACACGACTGGAGCGACGTCCCCAAACACTTGATCCGGCACGTTTTGGAACGCTTTGAGGGACGCGACTGAAGATCCTCTAAAAGATATGACTAGTGCGGGGTTGGGGTGCTCAACCTTCAGGGTGCGGTGTTGGAAAACAGTTCCCCCATTGTATGAAATTCTATGAAACGCAAGTAGAATTCATTTTAAAAAAACCTCTAGAGCCAAAGATATTTAGTATTTAAGAATATATAAAATGGACATAAGAATACAACATAACGCATATGGCACTAGCAGATGAATGTCATTTTGTACCTTTTATTTTTCACTTATAGATGGATTAATAAATGTTTATTATAATGACATATTTTCACAGAAAAACAACTATAGTTTCCATTGCAAATTAATAAGAAAGTTAGTCTGAAAAGATTTGTAATTATGTACAACAAAAGCTTCGTGAAAAAGTAGCACTAAGATTAGTTCTGAACAATATTAATGTAATGAGTTATGAATAAGTACAAAAGTTCAGTATGAATAAGTTATATATGCATTTTATGATACTTGGTCTCAAGTTGAAACTTATACTATAAATTATTCTGAACTTGAATGTCGGATCTAAAGTTCTCATAACTAAGTGTTTTGTATTTAGTATTGCTTATTAAAACTTATTAATATTTTCATTGGGAGTGGTCACCATGATTATAGTGAGGTGTTAGTATCATTTTTATATATGTACATGTTCATCTTAATTAGATTAAATGAAATAAAGTGACTTTTGTTCGCTCACATATGATACTTGTTTTACTAAATTTTACGTATCACTATTTCTTTTGAAGGTGATATTCTCTTGAGAGCGAGACGTTGAGGGTGATGGCATCTTTGTCAATTCTACTGGAACTTACACTATGTCACGCCTAGATCCGGGGATTTCTTGTCCTCCCGCCGCTGTAACGGCCGCCAGAGGGCGAGGGATCCATCGAATCCCCTACAATGAGGTGGTTCGAGTGGGGGAGGACACAAATCGCCTATCCTCTACTATAGACGGAGGAAGGGGTCGGTCCCTTCAGGCTCATCCTTAGAGGCGTAAAAGATCTTATGGTTGCAAGGCAAACTCTACAAATACCCGACATATTTTTTGGACGGCACAAGTTATAGTCATGTCTGCAAAAATATTTTGAATGGTAGAAGAGCATTCCCGGCGGCCAACAAGCGCGACGCACATATTTTTCGCCGTGGTTGATGTGCATACCGGCAGATAAATACGCCGTGCTTGGTGGCAGGCAGGCCGGACAAGCGAGAATGGCGTGGTTCAACGACATAGGGATATAGTAGTGCGTTGTGGATCGTGAGCAATGTATGTTAACTGGTCAACACCGTTTCACCGGCCGGTACGACCCACCTCTATAAGGTTGTAGGTCTCAGACATTTACAATAGGGATTTCTATTTTCGTGCCCTCGAGTCCTTAGTTGTGCTCAGTTTTCCCCAGCTCCTTAGTTTTTCCTCAGTTTTATCCAAGCCTTTGTCTGAAACCATCACACGTGATGTAACGGCCGGTTGCCCGACGGTTGACCGTTATCTTCTTACTAGTGGGGCCACGTAGAGCCCGCAAAGACACGTCAGACCATCCATCTATGTTTGACCGTAAGTATCGGTGTATCCCTGACCAAAACGCGCGCGAGTGGGGCTTCGGTATATCGAATGACAAGTGGGCCATGGCGCTGATACAATTGGCAATACACGGGTAGGAATAGATTTTTAAACGGAGCTCTACAGCGATGGAACGGAGGAGGTGGCCTGCGGGGTGCCGAGATGAGACCGACATCCACAAAGAACTGCATGAGGCGAGACCAGACGCATTAGATAGATATGAACTAGACGCGTTTAACCATGCAAAGAAGAGAAGAAATGGTCGACGACATCGACGACTACCTCAAAACTTTGACTGGACCGTGTACCGACACGAACGCGAGCAATGTAGAGAAAACTAGTGTCTCTCCTTTCTGGCGTGTATAGATGGGTGCTAGAAGAGTGTGGTGGCGAAGGGAAAGACCTCGCGGTGGTCTGTGGCGTCCAGCATAGCGGGGCGGTGTGGCCGTGCCCACAGCGGCGTGCATGCATGTTCGGCATTGGCATCAGCATGTACGTTCGGCATTGGCCTCGGCGGTATCTCTGGTGTGTCAGTGATCGAATGAGGGGACGGGATTGACGGTGCATCCCGACGGTGACCTAGCAAGTGGCGGCGAGCATAGTCGTTCTGACCATGCCGATATCGGCATCGGCATCGTTTGAAGGCTGTGGTGCTCGAATCAAGGTGGGATTTGTTTCTTGTACGCCAAAAGTGATTTGAAACAAGTTTCGTGTTGAAGGTTAGGTAACGAAAGTTTGTAACTAGGGACCCTTGTAACTAAGCCCAAAATTATACTAGCGCCATGGTGAGGTTCTTTTTGATAGAGCTATACGGTTGGGCAAACTTTTTTGACACTTTTTAGATAGGGTTCCTTGTTGTTACACGTATGGCATCATGTATGGCAAATTTGGGGTCATTTGGAGATGTTCGAAAAAATCACTTTGCTTAAACGCATGCCGTTTCGTCTCACCGAAACCAGACTTTTCTAACAAGGTGATTTTTTCTACATTCTCTAAATGACCTCAAATTTCATACAGCTGATCTTCTATACATAGATAGATAGATTGTTTCGTTTTTACATTTTTCGAACTTTTTATTTCCCTTTATAATCCCCAATTGATTTTCAGATTTGGTAACAAGTTATGGCATAATGTATGGCATCATTTTCGCCCTAAATTTGAAATTTTGTGAAACTTTCCCTTTTAGATATTCCTTGTTGTTATAGATATGGCATCATGTATGCCAAATTTGGTTAGGTCTCACTGAAACCAGCTTTTGTAACAAGTTAGGTTTTTTCGACCTTCTGAAAAGGGATTTTTTGCGTGAAAAGTAATGGATACAACAAATTGGTGATGGTTTATCATTTTTTGCGTGAAAATTAATGGCTACAACAAATTGGTGATGGTTTATCATTTTTTGCGTGAAAATTAATGGCTACAACAAATCGGTGATGGTTTCTCATTTTTTGCGTGAAAATTAATGGCTACAACAAATCGGTGATGGTTTATCATTTTTTGCGTGAAAATTAATGGCTACAACAAATCGGTGATGGTTTATTATTTTTTGCGTGAAAATTAATGGCTACAACAAATCGGTGATGGTTTATTATTTTTTTCGTGAAAATTAATGGCTACAACAAATCGGTGATGGTTTATTATTTTTTTCGTGAAAAGTAATGCCTAAAAGAGTTTATAATTTTTACCGCGTGAAAATGAATACAGAAAACCGCCCTTTAGCATACTTAGAGAGTGGAAGGTAACCGCCGACAGAGAGAGAGAGGGGTTATCCTGCCCGTTAAATCATACGATCAACGGTCGGCGAGCACGATCCGCGTGACATGGGCTAGACCAATCAGAGCAATGTTGCACGTCTCGCGAGAATTTGTGGAGGGAGAGGGCAAAACTGAGTAGTATCAAGAAACCAAGGGCACCTGTATAATAAACAGACTAAGGGATTCAAATATGATATTTAAAAAATGGAAAATGCGTGTTTTGTACAATGAAACCCATCTTGGTCTACCTCAAACTATTTGCAATACAAATATACATGAGTGTGAGAATTGTGGCCTCATTTAGACAAAGTATGTTTTGGGGAAAGCTGTTTCGGGAAGGGCTTATTGTGGAAAACCATGCACCTTCATAGCTACTAGGTGATTTGAGAAGGCCTTTGAGAAGTGGTAATTTGTGGTAAAACTTGATTTATCTATGACTTATCTATGTTTTGAGAACTGGCAATTTGTGGTAAAGACTCCATGAGTATGTGCCACTATTTTTCGGAATTTTTTGCACATTAAATGACTCATTTAACTAGTTAATCCATTTGTTGATCGTCTGTTGACCAGCCACTTGAGGGTAAAACCGAGCATATTGCACTAGCCGAGATTAGCACTCAAGGGAAAACCGAGCACACAAAAATGCTACTCCGTAGTATATGACTCGAGGTTATATCCGAGTATATCTAAATTTCCAGGGTTAGACTCGAGGACGCGTGTTGCGGTGCAGAAATGGAAGACGTGCAATTGTTGACGCGTAGACGCGGGTCGCGGTGCAGAAGTCGAAGACGTGCAATCGTGGACGCGTGTCGCATTGCAGAAGTCCAAGCCGTGCAGACGTGCATCGGTGGACGCGTAGGACGCGGGTCGCATTAACCACCCCTCGCCTTTATAGACGCCTCCTCCCACTATCTCTGTCACTCTCACTCGCCCACGCAACGACGCCTCTCTCACGTCCCATCATCTTCTCCAAAGCTCCCAAGCAAAAAATCATCTCCCTCTCCCTCTCCTCTGCCGGCGAGATGGACAAGGAGAATGCCAATCCCATCGTCGACCGCGCCGTCGGCTCCAAGCGTGACGCCTCCCTCTTCGACGCCGTCCCCTCAACGGACGTCGCCGCCGCCGGTGCATCGGAGGCTGCTGCCGCCGGTGGCAGTCAGATCCCGCCGGGATTTGACCCCTATGAGCCGGTGACGTGGGAATTACCCTTCGGGTAACCAGTATTACCCTATATGGTATTGACAAATTGGAGGCCCATGGAGATACCTGAAGGCGAGATGGGCCACTAGGTCGGTGCACTAGAAGATTCCTTGACGGGCAAGACAAGGAAGCGAACAAACAAGGAAAGATTGGATCTAAACTACTGTAAACCTAGTCGTACTCGGTTAAGACCCTTGAGACCTGGCCTCCTATATAAAGGCCAGGAAAGGGGCTGCCGAGGGACAGGAACAATCTTAGCAATCTTAGCCG